>NW_028138810.1:0-124000 GCF_964270905.1 Leucopleurus acutus | reverse complement strand
AACCCTTTTCCGAAGCCTTCCCCTCACCCGTCCCCTAATCCTAACCCGTACGCTCACACTAACCCGTGCCCTCACAAGTACACTCCCCCTAAACTGCTGTCGTACCCTCAACTGGACCCGAAACCGTCCCCGTCCCCTAACCCTAACCCTAACCCTAACCCTAACCCTAACCCTTCCCCGAAGCTTTCCCCTCACCCGTCCCCTAATCCTAACCCGTACGCTCACACTAATCCGCGCCCTCACACGTACGCTCCCCCTAAACCGTTGTCGTACCCTCACCTGGACCCTAAACCGTCCCCGTACCCTAACCCTAACCCTAGCCCGAACCCTAACCCTAACCCTTCCCCGAAGCCTTCCCCTCACCCGTCCTCTAATCCTAACACGTATGCTCACACTAACCCGCGCCCTCACACGTACGCTCCCCCTAAAGCGTTGTCGTACCCTAACCTGGACCCTAAAACGCCCCCGTCACCTAACCCTAACCCTAGCCGAACCCTAACCCTAACCCTTCCCCGAACCCTTCCCCTCACCCGTCCCTAATCCTAACCCGTACGCTCACACTATCCAGCCCGCTCACACATACGCTCCCCCTAAACCGTTGTCGTACCCTCACCTGGACCCTAAACCGTCCCCGTCCCCTAACCATAACCCTAGCCAGAACCCTAACACTAACCCTTCCCCGAAGCCTTCCCATCACCCGTCCCCTAATCCTAACCCGTACGCTCACACTAACACGCGCCCTCACACATACGCTCCCCCTAAAGTGTTGTCTTACCCTCACCTGGACCTTAAACCGTCCCCGTCCCCTAACCCTAACCCTAGGCCGAACCCTAAACCTAACCCTTCCCCGAACCCTTCTCCTCACCCGTCGCCTAATCCTAACCCGTACGCTCACACTAACCCGCGCCCTCACACGTACGCTCCCCCTAAACCGTTGTCGTACCCTCACCTGGACCCTAAACCGTCCCCGTCCCCTAACCCTATCCCTAGCCCGAACCCTAACCCTAACCCTTCCCCAAAGCCTTCCCCTCACCCGTCCCCTAATCCTAACCCGTATGCTCACACTAACCCACGCCCTCACACGTACTCTCCCCCTACATCGTTGTCGTACCCTTACCTGGAACCTAAAACGTCCCCGTCCCCTAAACCTAACCCTAGCCCGAACCCTAACCCTAACCCTACCCCGAAGCCTTCCCCTCACCCGTCCCCTAATCCTAACCCGTACGCTCACACTATCCAGCCCGCTCACTCGTACGCTGCCCCTAAACCATTGTCGTACCCTCACCTGGATCCTAAACCGTCCCTATCCACTAACCCTAACCCTAGCCCGAACCCTAACCCTAACCCTTCTCCGAAGCCTTCCCCTCACCCGTCCCCTAATCCTAACCCGTATGCTCACACTAACCCACGCCCTCACACGTACGCTCTCCCTAAACCGTCGTCGTACTCTCACATGGACCCTAAACCGTCCCCGTCCCCTAACCCTAACCCTAGCCCGAACCCTAACCCTAAACCTTCCCCGAAGCCTTCCCCTCACCCGTCCCCTAATCCTAACCTGTACGCTCACACTAACCCGTGCCCTCACACGTACGCTCCCCCTAACCCGTTGGCATACCCTCACCTGGACCTTAAACCATCCCCGTCCCCTAACACTAACCCTAGCCCGAACCCTTACCCTAACCCTTCCCTGAAGCCTTCCCCTCACCCGTCCCCTAATCCTAACCCGTACGCTCACACTAACCAGCCCGCTCACACTTATGCTGCCCCTAAACCGTTGTCGTACCCTCACCTGGACCCTAAACAGTCCCCATCCCCTAACCCTAACCCTACCCAGACCCTAACCCTAACCCTAACCCTAACCCTAACCCTAACCCTAACTGTAACCCTAACCCTAACCCATCCCCTAATCCTAACACATATGCTCACACTAACCTGCACCCTCACATGTACTCTCCCCCTAATCCGTTGTCGTACCATTACCTGGACCCTACACTGTCCACGTCCCCTAACCCTAACCCTAGCCCGAACCCTAACCCTGACATTTCCCCGAAATCTTCCCCTCACCCGTTTCCTAATCCTAACCCGTACGCTCACACTAACCCGCGCCCTCACACGTACGCTCCCCCTAAACCGCTGTCGTACCCTCAATTGGACCCGAAACCATCCCCGTCCCCTAACCCTAACCCTAGCCCGAACCCTAACCCTAACACTTCCCCGAAGCCTTCCCCTCACCCGTCCCCTAATCCTAACCGGTACGCTCACACTAACCCGCGCCCTCCCACGTACGCTCCCCCTATAGCGCTGTCGTACCCTCACCTGGACCCTAAACCATCCCCATCCCCTAACCCTAACCCTAGCCAGAACCCGAACCCTAACCTTTCCCCGAAGCCTTCCCCTCACCCGTCCCCTAATCCTAACCCGTTCGCTCACACTAACCCGCGCCCTCACACGTACGCTCCCCCTAAACCGTTGTCGTACACTCACCTGGTCCCTAAACCATCCCCGTCCACTAACCCTAACCCTAGCCCGAACCCTAACACTAACCCTTCCCCGAAGCCTTCCCCTCACCCGTCCCCTAATCCTAACCCGTACGCTCACACTAACCCGCGCCCTCACACGTACGCTCCCCCTAAACCGTTGTCGTAACCTCACCTGGACCCTAAACCGTCCCCGTCCCCTAACCCTAACCCTAGCCCAAACCCTATCCATAACCCTTTTCCGAAGCCTTCCCCTCACCCGTCCCCTAATCCTAACCCGTACGCTCACACTAACCCGTGCCCTCACAAGTACACTCCCCCTAAACTGCTGTCGTACCCTCAACTGGACCTGAAACCGTCCCCGTCCCCTAACCCTAACCCTAACCCGAACCCTAACCCTAACCCTTCCCCGAAGCCTTCCCCTCACCCGTCCCCTAATCCTAACCCGTACGCTCACACTAATCCGCGCCCTCACACGTACGCTCCCCCTAAACCGTTGTCGTACCCTCACCTGGACCCTAAACCGTCCCCGTACCCTAACCCTAACCCTAGCCCGAACCCTAACCCTAACCCTTCCCCGAAGCCTTCCCCTCACCCGTCCCCTAATCCTAACACGTATGCTCACACTAACACGCGCCCTCACACGTACGCTCCCCCTAAAGCGTTGTCGAACCCTAACCTGGACCCTAAAACGCCCCCGTCACCTAACCCTAACCCTAGCCGAACCCTAACCCTAACCCTTCCCCGAACCCTTCCCCTCACCCGTCCCTAATCCTAACCCGTACGCTCACACTATCCAGCCCGCTCACACATACGCTCCCCCTAAACCGTTGTCGTACCCTCACCTGGACCCTAAACCGTCCCCGTCCCCTAACCATAACCCTAGCCAGAACCCTAACACTAACCCTTCCCCGAAGCCTTCCCATCACCCGTCCCCTAATCCTAACCCGTACGCTCACACTAACACGCGCCCTCACACATACGCTCCCCCTAAAGTGTTGTCTTACCCTCACCTGGACCTTAAACCGTCCCCGTCCCCTAACCCTAACCCTAGGCCGAACCCTAAACCTAACCCTTCCCCGAAGCCTTCTACTCACCCGTCGCCTAATCCTAACCCGTACGCTCACACTAACCCGCGCCCTCACATGTACACTCCCCCTAAACCGTTGTCGTACCCTCACCTGGACCCTAAACCGTCCCCGTCCCCTAACCCTATCCCTAGCCCGAACCCTAACCCTAACCCTTCCCCAAAGCCTTCCCCTCACCCGTCCCCTAATCCTAACCCGTATGCTCACACTAACCCACGCACTCACACGTACTCTCCCCCTACATCGTTGTCGTACCCTCACCTGGACCCTAAAACGTCCCCGTCCCCTAAACCTAACCCTAGCCCGAACCCTAACCCTAACCCTACCCCGAAGCCTTCCCCTCACCCGTCCCCTAATCCTAACCCGTACGCTCACACTATCCAGCCCGCTCACTCGTACGCTGCCCCTAAACCATTGTCGTACCCTCACCTGGATCCTAAACCGTCCCTATCCACTAACCCTAACCCTAGCCTGAACCCTAACCCTAACTCTTCCCCGAAGCCTTCCCCTCACCCGTCCCCTAATCCTAACCCGGACGCTCACACTAACCTGCGCCCTCACACGTACGCTCCCCCGAAACCGTTGTCGTACCCTCACCTGGACCCTAAATGTTCCCCGACCCCTAACCCAAACCCTAGCCGGAACCCTAACCCTAACCCTTCCCCGAAGCCTTCCCCTCACCCGACCCCTAATCCTAACCCGTACGCTCACACTAACCTGCGCCCTCACATGTACGCACCCCCAAAACAGTTGTCGTACCCTCACCTGGACCCTAAACCGTCCCCGTCCCCTAACCCTAACCCTAGCCCGAACCCTAACCCTAACCCTTCTCCGAAGCCTTCCCCTCACCCGTCCCCTAATCCTAACCCGTATGCTCACACTCACCCACGCCCTCACACGTACGCTCTCCCTAAACAGTCGTCGTACTCTCACATGGACCCTAAACCGTCCCCGTCCCCTAACCCTAACCCTAGCCCGAACCCTAACCCTAAACCTTCCCCAAAGCCTTCCCCTCACCCGTCCCCTAATCCTAACCTGTACGCTCACACTAACCCGTGCCCTCACACGTACGCTCCCCCTAACCCGTTGGCATACCCTCACCTGGACCTTAAACCATCCCCGTCCCCTAACACTAACCCTAGCCCGAACCCTTCCCCTAACCCTTCCCTGAAGCCTTCCCCTCACCCGTCCCCTAATCCTAACCCGTACGCTCACACTAACCAGCCCGCTCACACTTATGCTGCCCCTAAACCGTTGTCGTACCCTCACCTGGACCCTAAACCGTCCCCATCCCCTAACCCTAACCCTACCCAGACCCTAACCCTAACCCTAAACCTAACCCTAACCCTAACCCTAACCCTAACCCTAACCCATCCCCTAATCCTAACACATATGCTCACACTAACCCGCGCCCTCACACGTACGCTCCCCCTAAACCGTGGTCGTCCCCTCACCTGGACCCTAAACCGTCCCCGTCCCCTAACCCTAACACTAGCCCGAACCCTAACCCTAACCCTTCCCCGAAGCCTTCCCCTCACCCGTCCCCTAATCCTAACCCGTACGCTCACACTAACCTGCACCCTCACATGTACTCTCCCCCTAATCCGTTGTCGTACCATTACCTGGACCCTACACTGTCCACGTCCCCTAACCCTAACCCTAGCCCGAACCCTAACCCTGACATTTCCCCGAAATCTTCCCCTCACCCGTTTCCTATTCCTAACCCGTACGCTCACACTAACCCGCGCCCTCACACGTACGCTCCCCCTAAACCGCTGTCGTACCCTCAATTGGACCCGAAACCATCCCCGTCCCCTAACCCTAACCCTAGCCCGAACCCTAACCCTAACACTTCCCCGAAGCCTTCCCCTCACCCGTCCCCTAATCCTAACCGGTACGCTCACACTAACCCGCGCCCTCCCACGTACGCTCCCCCTATAGCGCTGTCGTACCCTCACCTGGACCCTAAACCATCCCCATCCCCTAACCCTAACCCTAGCCAGAACCCGAACCCTAACCTTTCCCCGAAGCCTTCCCCTCACCCGTCTCCTAATCCTAACCCGTTCGCTCACACTAACCCGCGCCCTCACACGTACGCTCCCCCTAAACCGTTGTCGTACACTCACCTGGTCCCTAAACCATCCCCGTCCACTAACCCTAACCCTAGCCCGAACCCTATCCCTAACCATTCCCCGAAGCCTTCCCCTCACCCGTCCCCTAATCCTAACCCGTACGCTCACACTAACCCACGCCCTCACACGTACGCTCCCCCTAAACCGTTGTCGTACCCTCAGCTGGACTCTAAACCGTCCCCGTCCCCTAACCCTAACCCTAGCCTGAACCCTAACCCTCACCCTTCCCCGAAGCCTTCTCCTCACACGTCCCCTAATCCTAACCTGTACTTTCACACTAACCCGCGCCCTCACATGTACGCTCCCCCTAAACCATTGTCGTACCCTCAACTGTACCCTAAACTGTCCCCGTCCCCTAACCCTAACCCTAGCCCGAACCCTAACCCTAATCCTTCCCCGAAGCCTTCCCCTCACCCGTCCCCTAATCCTAACCCGTACATTCACACTAACCCGTGCCCTCACACGTACGCTACCCCTAAACCGTTGTCGTACCCTCACCTGGACCCTAAACCGTCCCCGTCCACTAACCCTAACCCTAGCCCGAACCCTAACCCTAACCCTTCCCCAAAGGCTTCCCCTCACCCGTCCCCTAATCCTAACCGGTACGCTCACACTAACCCGTGCCCTCACACATACGCTCCCCCTAAAGCGTTGTCGTACCCTCACCTGGACCCTAAAACGTCCCCATCCCCTAACCCTAACCCTAGCCCGAACCCTAACCATAAACCTTCCCCGAAGCCTTCCCCTCACCCGTCCCTAATCCTAACACGTACGCTCACACTAACCCACGCCCTCACACGTACGCTCCCCCTAAACCGCTGTCGTACCCTCAACTGGACACGAAACCATCCCCGTCCCCTAACCCTAACCCTAGCCCGAACCCTAACCCTAACCCTTCCCCTCACCCGTCCCCTAATCCTAACACGTACGCTCACACTAATCCGCGCCCTCACACGTACGCTCACCCTAAACTGTTGTCGTACCCTCACCTGGACCCTAAACCGTCCCCGTCCCCTAACCCTAACCCTAGCCCGAACCCTAACCCTAACCCTTCCCCGAAGCCTTCCCCTCACCCGTCCCCTAATCCTAACCCGTACGCTCACACTAACATGCGCCCTCACACGTACGCTCCCCCTAAACGGTTGTCGTACCCTCACCTGGACCCTAAACCGTCCCCGTCCCCTAACCCTAACCCTAGCCCGAACCCTAACCCTAACACTTCCCCGAAGCCTTCCCCTCACCCGTCCCCTAACCATAACCCGTACGCTCACACTAACCCGCGCCCTCACACGTATTCTCCCCCTATACCGTTGTCGTACCCTCACCTGGACCCTAAACCGTCCCTCTACCCTAACCCTAACCCTAGCCCGAACCCTAACCCTAACCCTTCCCCGAAGCCTTCCCCTCACCCACCCCTAATCCTAACCCGTACGCTCACACTAACTCACGCCCTCACACGTACGCTCCCCCTAAAGCGTTGTCGTACCCTCACATGGACCCTAAACTGTCCCCGTCCCCTAACCCTAACCCTAGCCTGAACCCTAACCCTAACCCTTCCCCGAAGCCTTCCCCTCACCCGTCCCCTAATCCTAACCAGTACGCTCACACTAACACGCGCCCTCACACGTTCGCTCCCCCTAAACCTCTGACGTACCCTCACCTGGACCCTAAACCGTCCCCGTCCCCTAACCCTAACCCTAGCCCGAACCCTAACCCTAACCCTTCCCCGAAGCCTTCCCCTCACCCGTCCCCTAATCCTAACCCGTACGCTCACACTAACCCACGCCCTCACACGTACGCTCCCCCTAAACCGTTGTCGTACACTCACCTGGACCCTAAACCGTCCCCGTCAACTAACCCTAACCCTAGCCCGAACCCTAACCCTAACCCTTCCCCGAAGCTTTCCCCTCACCCGTACCTTAATCCTAACCCGTACGCTCACACTTACCCGCGCCTTCACACGTACGCTCCCCCTAAACCGTTGTCGTACCCTCACCTGGACCCTAAACCGTCCCCGTACCCTAACCCTAACCCTAGCCCGAACCCTAACGCTAAACCTTCCCCTCACCTGTACCGTAATCCTAACCCGTACGCTCACACTAACCCGCGCCTCACAAGTACGCTCCCCCTAAACCGTTGTCGTGCCCTCACCTGGACCCTCTACATCCCCGTCCCCTAACCGTAACCCTAGCCCGAACCCTAACCCTAACCCTTCTCCGAAGCCTTCCCCTCACCCGTCCCCTAATCCTAACCCGTATGCTCACACTAACCCACGCCCTCACACGTACGCTCTCCGTAAACCGTCGTCGTACTCTCACATGGACCCTAAACCGTCCCCGTCCCCTAAACCTAACCCTAGCCCGAACCCTAACCCTAAACCTTCCCCGAAGCCTTCCCCTCACCCGTCCCCTAATCCTAACCTGTACGCTCACACTAACCCGCGCACTCACACGTACGCTCCCACTAAACCGTTGGCATACCCTCACCTGGACCTTAAACCATCCCCGTCCCCTAACACTAACCCTAGCCCGAACCCTTACCCTAACCCTTCCCTGAAGCCTTCCCCTCACCCGTCCCCTAATCCTAACCCGTACGCTCACACTAACCAGCCCGCTCACACTTACGCTGCCCGTAAACCGTTGTCGTACCCTCACCTGGACCCTAAACCATCCCCATCCCCTAACCCTAAACCTACCCAAACCCTAACCCTAACCCGTCCCCGAAGCCTTCCACTCACCCATTCCCTAATCCTAACACGTACGCTCACACTAACCCGCCCCCTCACACGTACGCTCCCCCTAAACCGTGGTCGTACCCTCACCTGGACCCTAAACCGTCCCCGTACCCTAACCCTAACCCTAGCTCGAACCCTAACCCTAACCTTTCCCCGAAGCATTCCCCTCAACCTCCCCTAATCCTAACCCGTACGCTGACACTAACCCACGCGCTCACACGTACGCTCCCCCTCAACCGTTGTCGTACCCTCACCTGGACCCTAAACCGTCTCCGTCCCCTAACCCTAACCTGAGCCCGAACACTAACCTTAACACTTCCCCGTAGCCTTCCCCTCACCCATCCCCTAATCCTAAACCGTACGCTCACAATTTCCCGTGCCCTCACACGAACGGTCCCCCTAAACCGTTGTCGTACCCTCACCTGGACCCTAAACCGTCCCCGTCCCCTAAACCTAACCCTAGCCGAACCCTATACCTAACCCTTCCCCGAAGCCTTCCCCTCACCCGTCCCCTAATCCTAACGCGTACGCTCACATAACCCACGCCCTCACACGTATGCTCCCCCTAAACCGTTGTGGTACCCTCACCTGGATCCTAAACCGTCCCCGTCTCCTAACCCTAACCCTAGCCCGAACCCTAACCCTAACCCTTCCCCGAAGCCTTCCCCTCACACGTCCCCTAATCCTAAGCCATACGCTCACACTAACCCGCGCCCTCACATGAACGCTCCCCCGAAACCGCTGTCGTACTCTCACCTGGACCCGAAACCGTCCCCGTCCGCTAACCCTAACACTAGCCCAAACCATATCTATAACCCATTTCCGAAGCCTTCCCATCACCCGTCCCCTAATCCTAACCCGTACGCTCACACTAACCCAGGCCCTCACACGTACGCTCCCCTTAAACCGCTGTCGTACCCTCAACTTGACCCGAAACCGTCCCCGTCCCCTAACCCTAACCCTAGTCCGAACCCTAACCCTAACCCTTCCCCGAAGCCTTCCCCCCAACCGTCCCCTAATCCTAACCCGTACGCTCACACTAACCCGCGCCCTCACACGTACACTCCCCTTAAACCGTTGTCGTACCCTCACCTGGACACTAAACCGTCCCCTAACCCTAACCCTAACCCTAGCCCGAACCATAATCCTGAACCTTCCCCGAAGCCTTCCCCTCACCCGTCCACTAATCCTAACCCGTACGCTCACACTAACCCGCGCCCTCACACGTACGCTCCCCCTAAAGCGTTCTCGTACCCTCACCTGGACCCTAAACCGTCCCCGTCCCCTAACGGTAACCCTAGCCGGAACACTAACCGTAACACTTCTCCTAAGCCTTCCTCTCACCCGTCCACTAATCCTAACCCGTACGCTCACACAAACCCGTGCCCTCACACATACGCTGCCCCTAAACCGTTGTCGTACCCTCACTTGGACCCTAAAACGTCCCCGTCCCCTAACCCTAACCCTAGGCCGAACCGTAAACCTAACCCTTCCCCAAAGCCTTCCCTTAACTCGTCCCCTAATCCTAACCCGTACGCTCACACTAACCCGCGCCCTCACACATACGCTCCCCCTAAACCGTTGTCGTACCCTCACCTGGACCCTAAACCGTCCCCGTCCCCTAACCCTAACCCTAGCCTGAACCCTAAAGCTAACACTTCCCTGAAGCCTTCCCCTCACCCGTCCCCTAATCCTAACCAGTACGCTCACACTGACCGGCGCCCTCACACGTACGATCCCCCTAAAATGTTGCGTATCCTCACCTGGACCCTAAAACGTCCCTGTCCCCTAACCCTAACCCTAGCCCGAACACTAACCCTAACACTTCCCCGAAGCCTTCTCCTCACCCGTCGCCTAATCCTAACCCGTACGCTCACACTAACCCGCGCCCTCACACGTACGCTCCCCCTAAATCGTTGTCGTACACTCACCTGGACCCTAAAACGTCCCAGTCCCCTAACCCTAACCCAAGCCCGAACCCTAACCCTAACCCTTCCCCGAAGCCTTCCCCTCACCCGTCCCCTAATCCTAACCCGTACGCTCACACTATCCAGCCCGCTCACACGTACGCTGCTCCTAAACCGTTTTCGTACCCTCACCTGGACCCTAAACCGTCCCTATCCACTAACCCTAACCCTAGCCCGAACCCTAACCCTAACCCTTCCCCGAAGCCTTCCCCTCACCTGTCCCCTAATCCTAACCCGTACGCTCACACTAACCTGCGCCCTCACACGTACACTCCCCCTAAACCGTTGTCGTACCCTCACCTGGAACCTAAATGTTCCCCGACCCCTAACCCAAACCCTAGCCCGAACCCTAACCCTAACCCTTCCCCGAAGCCTTCCCCTCACCCGTCCCCTAATCCTAACCCGTACGCTCACACTAACCTGCACCCTCACACGTACGCACCTCCAAAACAGTTGTCGTACTCTCACCTGGACCCTAAACCGTCCCTGCCTCCTAACCCTAACTCTAGCACGAACCCTAACCATAAACCTTCCCCGAAGCCTTCCCGTCACCCGTCCCCTAATCCTAACCCGTACGCTCACACTAACACGCACCCTCACACGTACGCACCCCCTAAAGCGTTGTCTTACCGTTACCTGGACCCTAAACCGTCCCCGTCACCTAACCCTAACCCTAGCCCGAACCCTAAACCTAACCCTTCCCCAAAGCCTTCCCCTAAGTCGTCCCCTAATCCTAACCCGTACGCTCACACTAACACGCACCCTCACACGTACGGTCCCCCTAAACCGTTGTCGTACCCTCACCTGGATCCTAAACCGTCCCCGTCCCCTAACCCTAACCCTAACCCGAACACTAACCCTAACCCTTCCCCGAAGCATTCACGTCACCCGTCACCTAATCCTAACCCGTACCATCACACTACGCACGCTCTCACACATTCGCTCCACCTAAACCATTGTCGTACCCTCACCTGGACCCTAAACCGTCCCCGTCCCCTAACCCTAACCCTAGCCCTAACCTTAACCCTAACCCTTCCCCGAAGCCTTCCCCTCACCCGTCCCCTAATCCTAACCCGTACGCTCACACTAACCCGCGCCCTCACACGTACGCTCCCCCTAAACCGCTGTCATACCCTCAATTGGACCCGAAACCATCCCCGTCCCCTAACCCTAACCCTAGCCCGAACCCTAACCCTAACACTTCCCTGAAGCCTTCCCCTCACCCGTCCCCTAATCCTAACCCGTACGGTCACACTAACCTGCGCCCTCACACGTACGCTCCCCCTAAACCGTTGTCGTATCCTCACCTTTACCCTAAACCGTCCCCGACCCCTAACCCACACCCTAGCCCGAACCTTAACATTAACCCTTCCCCGAAGCCTTCCCCTCACCCGTCCCCTAATCCTAACCCGTATGCTCACACTAACACACGCCCTCACACGTACGCTCCCCCTAAACCGTGGTCGTACCCTCAACTGGACCCTAAACCGTCCCCGTACCCTAACCCTAACACTAGCCCGAACACTAACCCTAACATTTCCCCGAAGCATTCCCCTCAACCGTCCCCTAATCCTAACCCGTACGCTGACACTAACCCACGCGCTCACACGTACGCTCCCCCTCCACCGTTGTCGTACCCTCAGCTGGACCCTAAACCGTCTCCGTCCCCTAAACCTAACACTAGCCCGAACACTACCCCTAACACTTCCCCGAAGCCTTCCCCTCACCCATCCCCTAATCCTAACCCGTACGCTCACACTAACCCGCGCCCTCTCACGAACGGTCCCCCTAAACCGTTGTCGTACCCTCACCTGGACCCTAAACCGTCCCCGTCCCCATCCCTAACCCTAGCCCGTACCCTAACCTTAACCCTTCCCGGAAGCCTTCCCCTCACCCGTCCCCTTAATCCTAAGCCGTACGCTCACAGTAACCCGCGCACTCACATGTACACTCCCCCTAAACCGCTGTCGTACTCTCACCTGGACCCGAAACCGTCCCCGTCCCCTAACCCTAACCCTAGCCCAAACCCTATCTATAACCCTTTTCCGAAGCCTTCTCCTCACCCGTCCCCTAATCCTAACCCGTACGCTCACACTAACCCGTGCCCTCACATGTACGCTCCCCGTAAACCGCTGTCGTACCCTCAACTGGATCCGAAACCGTCCCCGTCCCCTAACCCTAACCCTAGCCCGAACCCTAACCCTAACCCTTCCCCGAATCATTCCCCTCACCCGTCCCCTAATCCTAACCCGTACCCTCACACTATCCAGCCCGTTCACACGTACGCTGCCCCTAAACCGTTGTCCTACCCTCACCTGGACCCTAAAACGTCCCCGTCCCCTACCCCTAACCCTAGCCCGAACCCTAACCCTAACCCTTCCCCGAAGCCTTCCCCTCACCCGTCCCCTAAAACTAACCCGTAAGCTCACACTATCCAGCCCGCTCACACGTACGCTGCCCTTAAACTGTTGTCGTACCCTCACCTGGACCCTAAACCATCCCCATCACCTAACCCTAACCCTAGCCCGAACCCTAACCCTGACATTTCCCCGAAATCTTGCCCTCACCCGTTTCCTAATCCTAACCCGTACGCTCACACTAACCCGCGCCCTCACACGTACGCTCCCCCTAAACCGCTGTCGTACCCTCAATTGGACCCGAAACCATCCCCGTCCCCTAACCCTAACCCTAGCCCGAACCCTAACCCTAACACTTCCCCGAAGCCTTCCCCTCACCCGTCCCCTAATCCTAACCGGTACGCTCACACTAACCCGCGCCCTCCCACGTACGCTCCCCCTATAGCGTTGTCGTACCCTCACCTGGACCCTAAACCATCCCCATCCCCTAACCCTAACCCTAGCCAGAACCCGAACCCTAACCTTTCCCCGAAGCCTTCCCCTCACCCGTCCCCTAATCCTAACCCATTGGCTCACACTAACCCGCGCCCTCACACGTACGCTCCCCCTAAACCGTTGTCGTACACTCACCTGGACCCTAAACCATCCCCGTCCCCTAACCCTAACCCTAGCCTGAACCCTAACCCTCACCCTTCCCCGAAGCCTTCTCCTCACCTGTCCCCTAATCCTAACCTGTACTTTCACACTAACCCGCACCCTCACATGTACGCTCCCCCTAAACCATTGTCGTACCCTCAACTGTACCCTAAACTGTCCCCGTCCCCTAACCCTAACCCGAGCCCGAACCCTAACCCTAACCCTTCCCCGAAGCCTTCCCCTCACACGTCCCCTAATCCTAACCCATACGCTCACACTAACCCGCGCCCTCACACGTACGCTACCCCTAAACCGTTGTCGTACCCTCACCTGGACCCTAAACCGTCCCCATCCACTAACCCTAACCCTAGCCCGAACCCTAACCCTAACACTTCCCCAAAGGCTTCCCCTCACCCGTCCCCTAATCCTAACCGGTACGCTCACACTAACCTGTGCCCTCACACGTACGCTCCCCCTATAGCGTTGGCGTACCCTCACCTGGACCCTAAACCGTCCCCATCCCCTAACCCTGATCCTAGCCAGAACCCTAACCCTAACCTTTCCCCAAAACCTTCCCCTAACCCGTCCCCTATTCCTAACCCGTACGCTCACACTAACCCGCACCCTCACACGTACGCTCCCCCTAAACCGTTGTGGTACCCTCACCTGGAACCTAAACCGTCCCCGTCCCCTAACCCTAACCCTAGCGCAAACACTATCCATAACACTTTTCCTAAGCCTTCCCCTCACCCGTCCCCTATCCCTAACCCGTACGCTCACACTAAACCGTGCCCTCACACGTACGCTCCCCTAAACCGCTGTCGTACCCTCAACTGGACCCGAAAACGTCCCCGTCCCCTAACCATAACCCTAGCCCGAACCCTAACCATAAACCTTCCCCGAAGCCTTCCCCTCACCCGTCCCTAATCCTAACCCGTACGCTCACACTAACCCACGCCCTCACACGTACGCTCCCCCTAAACCGCTGTCGTACCCTCAACTGGACATGAAACCGTCCCCGTCCCCTAACCCTAACCCTAGCCCGTACCGTAACCCTAACCCTTCCCCGAAGCCTTCCCCTCACCCGTCCCCTAATCCTAACCCGTACGCTCACACTAACCCGCGCCCTCACACGTACGCTCACCCTAAACTGTTGTCGTACCCTCACCTGGACCCTAAACCGTCCCCGTCCCCTAACCCTAACCCTAGCCCGAACCCTAACCCTAACCCTTCCCCGAAGCCTTCCCCTCACCCGTCCCCTAATCCTAACCCGTACGCTCACACTAACATGGGCCCTCACACGTACGCTCCCCCTAAACGGTTGTCGTACCCTCACCTGGACCCTAAACCGTCCCCGTCCCCTAACCCTAACCCTAGCCCGAACCCTAACCCTAACACTTCCCCGAAGCCTTCCCCTCACCCGTCCCCTAACCCTAACCCGTACGCTCACACTAACCCGCGCCCTCACACGTATTCTCCCCCTAAACCGTTGTCGTACCCTCACCTGGACCCTAAACCGTCCCCTTCCCCTAACCCTAACCCTAGCCCGAACCCTAACCCTAACCCTTCCCCGAAGCCTTCCCCTCAGCCGTCCCCTAATACTAACCTGTACGCTAACACTAACCCGCGCCCTCACACGTACGCTCCCCCTAAAGCTTTGTCGTACCCTCACCTGGACCCTAAACCGTCCCCGTCCCCTAACACTAAACCTAGCCCGAACCCTAACCCTAACACTTCCCCGAAGCCTTCCCCTCACCCGTCCCCTAATCCTAACCCGTACGCTCACACTAACCCACGCCCTCACACGTACGCTCCCCCTAAAGCGTTCTCGTACCCTCACCTGGACCCTAAACCGTCCCCGTCCTCTAACCCTAACCCTAGCCGAACCCTAACCCTAACCCTTCCTGGAAGCCTTCCCCTCACCCGTCCCCTAATCCTAACCCGTACTCTCACACTAACCCACGCCCTCACACGTACGCTCCCCCTAAACCGTTGTCGTACCCTCACCTGGACACTAAACCGTCTCCGTCCCCTAACCCTAACCCTAGCCCGAACCCTAACCCTAACCCTTCCCCGAAGCCTTCTCCTCACCCGTCCCCTAATCCTAACCCATACGCTCACACTAACCCGCGCCCTCACACATACGCTCCCCCTAAAGCGTTGTCCTACCCTCACCTGGACCCTAAACCGCCTCCGTCCCCTAACCCTAATCCTAGCCCGAACCCTAACCCTAACCGTTCCCCGAAGCCTTCCCCTCACCCGTCCCCTAATCGTAACCCGTACGCTCACACTAACCCATGCCCTCACACGTTAGCTCCCCCTAAACCATGGTCGTACCCTCAGCTGGACCCTAAACCGTCCCCGTCCCCTAACCCTAACCCTAGCCCGAACCGTAACCCTAACCCTTCCCCGAAGCCTTCCCCTCACCCGTCCCCTAATCCTAACCCGTACGCTCACACTAACCCGCACCCTCACACGTACGCTCACCCTAAACTGTTGTCGTACCCTCACCTGGACCCTAAACCGTACCCGTCCCCTAACCCTAACCCTAGCCCGAACCCTAACCCTAACCCTTCCCCGAAGCCTTCCCCTCACCCGTCCCCTAATCCTAACCCGTACGCTCACACTAACCCACGCCCTCACACGTACGCTCCCCCTAAACCGCTGTCGTACCCTCAACTGGACACGAAACCGTCCCCGTCCCCTAACCCTAACCCTAGCCCGAACCCTAATCCTAACCCTTCCCAGAAGCCTTCCCCTCACCTGTCCCCTAATCCTAACACGTACGCTCACACTAACCCGCGCCCTCACACGTACGCTCCCCCTAAAGCGTTCTCGTACCCTCACCTGGACTCTAAACCGTCCCCGTCCTCTAACCCTAACCCTAGCCGAACCCTAACCCTAACACTTCCCGGAAGCCTTCCCCTCACCCGTCCCCTAATCCTAACCCATACTCTCACACTAACCCACGCCCTCACACGTACGCTCCCTCTAAACCGTTGTCGTACTCTAACCTGGACACTAAACCGTCTCCGTCCCCTAACCCTAACCCTAGCCCGAACCCTAACCCTAACCCTTCCCCGAAGCCTTCTCCTCACCCGTCCCCTAATCCTAACCCATACGCTCACACTAACCCGCGCCCTCACACATACGCTCCCCCTAAAGCGTTGTCCTACCCTCACCTGGACCCTAAACCGCCTCCGTCCCCTAACCCTAATCCTAGGCCGAACCCTAACCCTAACCGTTCCCCGAAGCCTTCCCCTCACCCGTCCCCTAATCGTAACCCGTACGCTCACACTAACCCATGCCCTCTCACGTTAGCTCCCCCTAAACCATGGTCGTACCCTCAGCTGGACCCTAAACCGTCCCCGTCCCCTAACCCTAACCCTAGCCCGAACCGTAAGCTTAACCCTTCCCCGAAGCCTTCCCCTCACCCGTCCCCTAATCCTAACCCGTACTCTCACACTAACCCGCGCCCTCACACGTACGCTCCCCCTAAACTGTTGTCGTACCCTCACCTGAACCCTAAACCGTCCCCGTCCCCTAACCCTAACCCTAGCCCGAACCCTAACCCTAACCCTTCCCCGAAGCCTTCCCCTCACACGTCCCCTAATCCTAACCCGTAGGGTCACACTAACATGCGCCCTCACACGTACGCTCCCCCTAAACTGTTGTCGTACCCTCACCTGGACCCTAAACTGTCCCCATCCCCTAACTCTAACCCTAGCCCTAAACCTAATCCTAAACTTTCCCCGAAGCCTTCCCCTCACCCGTCCCCTAATCCTAACCCATACGCTCACACTAACCCGCGCCCTCACACGTACGCTCCCTGTAAACCATTGTCGTACCCTCACCTGGACCCTAAACCGTCCACGTCCCCTAACCCTAACCCTAGCCCGAACCCTAACCCTAACCCTTCCCCAAAGCCTTCCCCTAACCCGTCCCCTAATCCTAACCCGTACGCTCACACTAACCTGCGCCCGCACACGTACGCTCCCCCTAAACCGTTGTCGTACCCTCACCTGGACCCTAAACCGTCCCCGTCCCCTAACCCTAACACTAGCCCGAACACTATCCCTAACCCTTCCCCGAAGCCTTCTCCTCACCGTCCCCTAATCCTAAACCATACGCTCACACTAACCCGCGCCCTCACACGTACCCTCCCCCTAAACCGCTGTCGTAGCCTCAACTGGACCCGAAACCGTCCCCGTCCCCTAACCCTAACCCTAGCCCGAACCCTAACCCTAACCCTTCCCCGAAGCCTTCCCCTCAACCGTCCCCTAATCCTAACACATACGCTCACACTAACCCATGCTCTCACACATACGCTCCCCCTAAACCGTTGTCGTACCCTCACCCGGACCCTAAACCGTCCCCCTACCCTAAACCTAACCCTAGCCCGAACCCTAACCCTAACCATTCCCCGAAGCCTTCCCCACACCCACCCCTAATCCTAACCCGTACTCTCACACTAACTCACGCCCTCACACGTACGCTCCCCCTAAAGCGTTGTCGTACCCTCACATGGACCCTAAACTGTCCCCGTC
Organism: Leucopleurus acutus; assembly: GCF_964270905.1. Classification (NCBI taxonomy): domain Eukaryota; kingdom Metazoa; phylum Chordata; class Mammalia; order Artiodactyla; family Delphinidae; genus Leucopleurus; species Leucopleurus acutus. The sequence goes on along the minus strand of NW_028138810.1, from coordinate 106,062 downwards.
CCCTAACCCTAACCCTAGCCTGAACCCTAACCCTAACCCTTCCCCGAAGCCTTCCCCTCACCCGTCCCCTAATCCTAACCCGTACGCTCACACTAACACGTGCCCTCACACGTTCGCTCCCCCTAAACCATTGTCGTACCCTTTCCTGGACCCTAAACCGTCCACGTCCCCTAACCCTAACCCTAGCCCGAACCCTAACCCTAACCCTTCCCCAAAGTCTTCCCCTAACCCGTCCCCTAATCCTAACCCATACGCTCACACTAACCCGCGCCCTCAAAAGTACGTTCTCCCTAAAGCGTTGTCGTACCCTCACCTGGAACCTAAACCGTTCCCGTACCCTAACCCTAAACCTAGCCCAAATCCTAACCCTAACACTTCCCCGAAGCCTTCCTCTCACCCGTCCCCTAATCCTAACCCGTACGCTCACACTAACACAGGACCTCACATGTACGCTCCCCCTAAAGCGTTGTCGTACCCTCACCTGGACCCTAAACCGTCCCCGTCCCCTAACCGTAACCCTAGCCCGAACCCTAAAGCTAACACTTCCCAGAAGCCTTCCCCTCACCCGTCCCCTAATCCTAACCAGTACGCTCACACTAACCCGCGCCCTCACACGTACACTCCCCCTTAACCGTTGTCGTACCCTCACCTGGACCCTAAACCGTACCCGTCCCATAACCCTAACCCTAGCCCGAACCCTAACCCTAACCCTTCCCTGAAGCCTTCCCCTCAACCGTCCCCTAATCCTAACCCGTACGCTCACACTAACTCACGCCCTCACACGTACGCTCCCCCTAAACCGTTGTCGTACCCTCACCTGGACCGTAAATCGTCCCCGTCCCCTAACCCTAACCCTAGCCCGAACCCTAACCCTAACCTTTCCACGAAGCCTTCCCCTCACCTGTCCCCTAATCCTAACCCGTACGCTCATACTAACCCGCCTCCTCACACATTTGCTCCCCCTAAAGCGTTGTCGTACCCTCACCTGGACCCTAAACCATCCCCATCCCATAACCCTAACCCTAGCCCGAACCCTAACCCTAACACTTCCCCGAAGCCTTCCCCTCACCCGTCCCCTAACCCTAACCCGTACGCTCACACTAACCCGCGCCCTTACACGTATTCCCCCCTAAACCGTTCTCGTACACACACCTGGACCCTAAACCGTCCCCTTCCCCTAACCCTAACCCTAGCCCGAACCCTAACCCTAACCCTTCCCCGAAGCCTTCCCCTAACCCGTCCCCTAATCCTAACCCGTACGCTCACACTAACCCGTGCCCGCAAAAGTACGCTCCCCCTAAAGCGTTGTCATACCCTCACCTGGACCCTAAAATGTTCCCATCCCCTAACCCTAAACCTAGCCCGAATCCTAACCCTAAACCTTCCCCGAAGCCTTCCCCTCAACCGTCACCTAATCCTAACCCGTACGCTCACACTAACCCGCGCCCTCACATGTACACTCCCCCTAAAGCGTTGTCGTACCCTCACCTGGACCCTAAACCGTCCCCGTCCCTAACCCTAACCCTAGCCCGAACCCTAACCCTAACCCTTCCCCGAAGCCTTCCCCTTACCCGTCCCATTAATCCTAACCCGTAAGTTCACACTAACCCACGCCCTCACACGTACGCTCCCGCTAAACCGCTGTCGTACCCTCACCTGGACCCTAAACCGTCCCCGTCCCCTAACCCTAACCCTAGCACGAACCCTAACCCTAACCCTTCCCCGAAGCCTTCCCCTCACCCGTCCCATAATCCTAACCAGTACGCTCACACTAAACCGTGCCCTCACACGTACGCTCCCCCTAAACCATGGTCGTACCCTCACCTGGACCCTAAACCGTCCCCGTCCCATAACACTAACCCTAGGCCGAACCCTAACCCTAATCCTTCCCTGAAGCCTTCCCCTCACCCGTCCCCTAATCCTAACCCGTACGCTCACACTAACCCGCGCCCTCACACGTACGCTCCCCCAAAACCGTTGTCGTACCCTCACCTGGACCCTAAACCGTCCCCGTACCCTAACCCTAACCCTAGCCCTAACCCTAACGCTAAACCTTCCCCAAAGCCTTCCCATAACCCGTCCCCTAATCCTAACCCGTACGCTCACACTAACCCACGCCCTCACACGTACGCTCCCCCTAAACCGTTGTCGTACCCTCACCTGGACCCTAAACCGTCCCCGTCCCCTAAACCTAACCCTAGCCCGAACCCTATCCATAACCATTCCCCGAAGCCTTCGGTTCACCCATCCCCTAATCCTAACCCGTAAGCTCACACTAACCCGCGCCCTCACACGTACGCTCCCCCTAAACCGCTGTCGTACCCACAACTGGACACGAAACCGTCCCCGTCCCCTAACCCTAACCCTAGTCCGAACCGTAAACCTAACCCTTCCCCGAAGCCTTCCCCTCACCCGTCCCCTAATCCTAACCCGTACGCTCACACTAACCCGCGCCCTCACACGTACGCTTCCTCTAAAGCGTTCTAGTACCCTCACCTGGACCCTAAACCGTCCCCGTCCTCTAAACCTAACCCTAGCCGAACCCTAACCCTAACACTTCCCGGAAGCCTTCCCCTCACCCGTCCCCTAATCCTAACCCGTACTCTCACACTAACCCACGCCCTCACACGTACGCTCCCCCTAAACTGTTGTCGTACCCTCACCTGGACACTAAACCGTCTCCTTCCCCTAACCCTAACCCTAGCCCGAACCCTAACCCTAACCCTTCCCCGAAGCCTTCTCCTCACCCGTCCCCTAATCCTAACCCATACGCTCACACTAACCCGCGCCCTCACACATACGCTCCCCCTAAAGCGTTGTCCTACCCTCACCTGGACCCTAAACCGCCTCCGTCACCTAACACTAATCCTAGCCCGAACCCTAACCCTAATCGTTCCCCGAAGCCTTCCCCTCACCCGTCCCCTAATCGTAACCCGTACGCTCACAGTAACCCATGCCCTCACACGTACGCTCCGCCTAAACTGCTGACGTACCCTCACCTGGACCCTAAACCGTCCCGGTCCCCTAACCCTAACCCTAGCCCGAACCCTATCCCTAACACATCCCTGAAGCCTTCCCCTCACCCGTCCCCTAATCCTAACTCGTACGCTCACACTAACACGCGCCCTCACACGTACGCTGCCCCTAAACCGTTGTCGTACCCTCACATGGACCCTAAGCCGTCCCCAACCCCTAACCCTAACCCTAGCCCGAACCCTAACCCTAAACCTTCCCCGAAGCCTTCCCCTCTCCCGTCCCCTAATCCTAACCCGTACGCTCACACTAACACGCGCCCTCACACGTACGCTCCCCCTAAACCGGTGTCGTACCGTCACCTGGACCCTAAACCGTCCCCGTGCCCTAACCCTATCCCTAGCCCGAACCCTAACCCTAAACCTTCCCCTCACTCGTCCCCTAATCCTAACCCGTACGCTCACACTAACCCGCGCCTCACAGGTACGCTCCCCCTAAACCGTTGTCGTACCCTCACCTGGACCCTATACATCCCCTTCCCCTAACACTAACCCTAGCCCGAACCCTAACCCTAACCCTTCCCCGAAGCCTTCCCCTCACCCGTCCCCTATTCCTTACTCGTAGGCTCACACTAACCCACGCCCTCACACGTACGCTCACCCTAAAGCATTGTCGTACCCTCACATGGACCCTAAACCCTCCCCGTCACCTAACACTAACCCTAGTGCGAACCCTAACCCTAAACCTTCCCGTCACCCGTCCCCTAATCCTAAACCATACGCTCACACTGACCCGCGCCCTCACACGTACGCTCCCCCTAAACCGCTGTAATACCCTCACCTGGACCCTAAACCATCCCCGTCCCCTAATCCTAACCCTAGCCCGAACCCTATCCCTAACCATTCCCCGAAGCCTTCCCCTCACCCGTCCCCTAATCCTAACCCGTACGCTCACACTAACACGCGCCCTCACACGTACGCTCCCCCTAAACCATTGTCGTACCCTCACCTCGACCCTAAACCGTCCCCGTCCCCTACCCCTAACCCTAGCCAAAACGCTAACCCTGACTCTTCCCCGAAACCTTCCCCTCAACCGTCCCCTAATCCTAACCCGTACGCTCACACTAACCCGCGCCCTCACACGTACGCTCCCCCTAAACCGTTGTCGTACCCTCAACTGGACCCTAAACCGTCCCCGTCCTCTAACCCTAACCCTAGCCCGAACCCTAACCCTAACCCTTCCCCGAAATCTTCTCCTCACCTGTCCCCAAATCCTAACCCGTACGCTGAAACTAAACCACGCCCTCACACGTACTCTCCCCCTAAAGCGTTGTCGTACCCTCACCTGGACCCTAAACCGTCCCCGTCCCCTAACCCTAACCCTAGCCCGAACTCTAAACCTAACCTTTCCCCAAAGCCTTCCCCTAACCCGTCCCCTAATCCTAACCCGTACGCTCACACTAACCCGTGCCCTCACATGTACGCTCCCCCTAAACCGTTGTCGTACCCTCACCTGGACCCTAAACCGTCCCAGTCCCCTAACCCTAACCCTAACCAGAACAGTATCCCTAACCCTTCCCCGAAGCCTTCCCCTCACCCGTCCCCTAATCCTAACCCGTTCGCTCACAGTAACACACGCCCTCACACATACGCTCCCCCTAAACCATTGTCGTACCCTCACCTGGACCCTAAACCATCCCCGTCCCCTAACCCTAACCCTAGCCCGAACCCTATCCCTAACCATTCCCCGAAGCCTTCCCCTCACCCGTCCCCTAATCCTAACCCGTTCGCTCACACTACCACGCGCCCTCACACGTATGCTCCCCCTAAACCATTGTCGTACCCTCACCTGGACCCTAAACCATCCCCGTCCCCTAACCCTAACGCTAGCCCGAACCGTATCCCTAACCATTCCCCGAAACCATCCCCTCACCCGTCCCCTAATCCTAACCTGTACTTTCACACTAACCCGCGCCCTCACACGTACGCTCCCCCTAAACCGTTGTCGTACCCTCACCTGGACCCTATACATCCCCATCCCCTAACCCTAACCCTAGCCCTAACCCTCACCCTAACCCTTCACTGAAGCCTTCCCCTCACCCGTCCCCTATTCTTAACCCGTAGGCTCACACTAACCCACGCCCTCACACGTACGCTCACCCTAAAGCATTGTCGTACCCTCACCTGGACCCTAAACGCTCCCCGTCACCTAACCCTAACCCTAGTCCGAACCCTAACCCTAACCCTTCCCAGAAGCCTTCCCCTCACCCGTCCCCTAATCCTAACCCATATGCTCACACTGACCCGCGCCCTCACACGTACGCTCCCCCTAAACCGCTGTAATACCCTCACCTGGACCCTAAACCATCCCCGTCCCCTAATCCTAACCCTAGCCCGAACCCTAACCCTAACACTTCCCCAAAGCCTTCCCCTCACCCGTATCTTAATCCTAACCCGTACGCTCACACTAACCCGCACCCTCACATGTACGCTCCCCCTAAAGCGTTGTCGTACCCTCACCTGGACCCTAAACCGTCCCCATCCCGTAACCCTAACCCTAGCCCGAACCCTAACCCTAACGCTTCCCCGAAGCCTTCCCCTCACCCGTCCCCTAATCCTAACCCGAACGCTCACACTAACCCACGACCTCACACGTACGCACCCCCTAAACCGTTGTCGTACCTTCACTTGGACCCTAAACCGTCCCCATCCCTTAACCCTAACACTACAGAAACCCTAACCCTAACCCGTCCCCGAAGCCTTCCCCTCAACGATCCCCTAATCCTAACCCGTACGCTCACACTAACCCGCGCCCTCACACGTACACTCCCCCTAAACCGTTGTCATACCCTCACCTGGACCCTAAACCGACCCCGTCCCCTAACCCTAACCCTAGCCCGAACCCTAACCCTAACACTTCCCCGAAGCCTTCCCCTCACCCGTCTCCTAATCCTAACCCAAACGCTCACACTAACCCACGCCCTCACACGTACGCTCCCCCTAAACCGTTGTCGTACCCTCACCTGGACCCTAAACCGTCCCCGTCACCTAACCCTAACCCTAGCCCGAACCCTAACCCTAACCCTTCCCCGAAGCTTTCCCCTCACCCGTCCCTTAATCCTATCCCGTACGCTCACACTTACACGCGACTTCACACGTACGCTCCCCCTAAACCGTTGTCGTACCCTCACCTGGACCCTAAAACGTCCCCGTCCCCTAAACCTAACCCTAGCCCGAACCCTAACCCTAACCCTTCCCCAAAGCCTTCCCCTCACCCGTCCCCTAATCCTAACCCGTATGCTCACACTAACCCGCGCCCTCACACGTACGCTCCCCCTAAATCGTTGTCGTACCCTCACCTGGATCCTAAAACGTCCCCGTCCCCTAAACCTAACCCTAGCCCGAACCCTACCCTAACCCTTCCCCGAAGCCTTCCCCTCACCCGTCCCCTAATCCTAACCCGTACGCTCACACTATCCAGCCCGCTCACTCGTACGCTGCCCCTAAACCGTTGTCGTACCCTCACCTGGACCCTAAAACGTCCCCGTCCCCTAAACCTAACCCTAGCCCGAACCCTAACCCTAACCCTTCCCCAAAGCCTTCCCCTCACCCGTCCCCTAATCCTAACCCGTACGCTCACACTAACCCGTGCCCTCACAAGTACACTCCCCCTAAACTGCTGTCGTACCCTCAACTGGACCCGAAACCGTCCCCGTCCCCTAACCCTAACCCTAACCCTAACCCTAACCCTAACCCTTCCCCGAAGCCTTCCCCTCACCCGTCCCCTAATCCTAACCCGTACGCTCACACTAATCCGCGCCCTCACACATACGCTCCCCCTAAACCGTTGTCGTAACCTCACCTGGACCCTAAACCGTCCCCGTACCCTAACCCTAACCCTAGCCCGAACCCTAACCCTAACCCTTCCCCGAAGCCTTCCCCTCACCCGTCCCCTAATCCTAACACGTATGCTCACACTAACCCACGCCCTCACACGTACGCTCCCCCTAAAGCGTTGTCGTACCCTAACCTGGACCCTAAAACGCCCCCGTCCCCTAACCCTAACCCTAGCCGAACCCTAAACCTAACCCTTCCCCAAACCCTTCCCCTCACCCGTCCCTAATCCTAACCCGTACGCTCACACTATCCAGCCGGCTCACACATACGCTCCCCCTAAACCGTTGTCGTACCCTCACCTGGACCCTAAACCGTAACCGTCCCCTAACCCTAACCCTAGCCAGAACCCTAACAGTAACCCTTCCCCGAAGCCTTCCCATCACCCGTCCCCTAATCCTAACCCGTACGCTCACACTAACACGCGCCCTCACACATACGCTCCCCCTAAAGTGTTGTCTTACCCTCACCTGGACCTTAAACCGTCCCCGTCCCCTAACCCTAACCCTAGGCCGAACCCTAAACCTAACCCTTCCCCGAAGCCTTCTCCTCACCCGTCGCCTAATCCTAACCCGTACACTCACACTAACCCGCGCCCTCACACGTACGCTCCCCCTAAACCGTTGTCGTACCCTCACCTGGACCCTAAACCGTCCCCGTCCCTTAACCCTATCCCTAGCCCGAACCCTAACCCTAACCCTTCCCCAAATCCTTCCCCTCACCCGTCCCCTAATCCTAACACGTATGCTCACACTAACCCGCGCCCTCACACGTACGCTCCCCTAAATCGTTGTCGTACCCTCACCTGGACCCTAAAACGTCCCCGTCCCCTAAATCTAATCCTAGACCGAACCCTAACCCTAACCCTTCCCCGAAGCCTTCCCCTCACCCGTCCCCTAATCCTAACCCGTACGGTCACACTATCCAGCCCGCTCACTCGTACGCTGCCCCTAAACCGTTGTCGTACCCTCACCTGGACCCTAAACCGTCCCCGTTCCCTAACCCTAACCCTAGCCCGAACCCTAAACCTAACCCTTCCCCGAAGCCTTCCCCTCACCCGTCTCCTAATCCTAACCCGTACGCTCACATAACCCACGCCCTCACACGTACGCTCCCCCTAAACCGTTGTCGTACCTTCACCTGGACCCTAAACCGTCCCCGTCCCCTAACCCTAACCCTAGCCCGAACCCTAACACTAACCCTTCCCCGAAGCCTTCCCCTCACCCGTCCCCTAATCCTAACCCGTACGCTCACACTAACCCGCGCCCTCACACGTACGCTCCCCCTAAACCGTTGTCGTACCCTCACCTGGACCCTAAACCGTCCCTGTCCCCTAACCCTAACCCTAGCCCAAACCCTATCCATAACCCTTTTCCAAAGCCTTCCCCTCACCCGTACCCTAATCCTAACCCGTACGCTCACACTAACCCGTGCCCTCACACGTACGCTCCCCCTAAACCGTTGTCGTACCCTCACCTGGACCCTAAATGTTCCCCGACCCCTAACCCAAACCCTAGCCGGAACCCTAACCCTAACCCTTCCCCGAAGCCTTCCCCTCACCTGTCCCCTAATCCTAACCCGTACGCTCACACTAACCTGCGCCCTCACATGTACGCACCCCCAAAACAGTTGTCGTACCCTCACATGGACCCTAAACCGTCCCCGTCCCCTAACCCTAACCCTAGCCCGAACCCTAACCCTAACCCTTCTCCGAAGCCTTCCCCTCACCCGTCCCCTAATCCTAACCCGTATGCTCACACTAACCCACGCCCTCACACGTACGCTCTCCCTAAACCGTCGTCGTACTCTCACATGGACCCTAAACCGTCCCCGTCCCCTAACCCTAACCCTAGCCCGAACCCTAAACCTAAACCTTCCCCGAAGCCTTCCCCTCACCCGTCCCCTAATCCTAACCTGTACGCTCACACTAACCCGTGCCCTCACACGTACGCTCCCCCTAACCCGTTGGCATACACTCACCTGGACCTTAAACCATCCCCGTCCCCTAACACTAACCCTAGCCCGAACCCTTACCCTAACCCTTCCCTGAAGCCTTCCCCTCACCCGTCCCCTAATCCTAACCCGTACGCTCACACTAACCAGCCCGCTCACACTTATGCTGCCCCTAAACCGTTGTCGTACCCTCACCTGGACCCTAAACCGTCCCCATCCCCTAACCCTAACCCTACCCAAACCCTAACCCTAACCCTAACCCTAACCCTAACCCTAACCCTAACCCTAACCCTAACCTATCCCCTAATCCTAACACATATGCTCACACTAACCCGCGCCCTCACACGTAAGCTCCCCCTAAACCGTGGTCGTCCCCTCACCTGGACCCTAAACCGTCCCCGTCCCCTAACCCTAACACTAGCCCGAACCCTAACCCTAACCCTTCCCCGAAGCCTTCCCCTCACCCGTCCCCTAATCCTAACCCGTACGCTCACACTAACCTGCACCCTCACATGTACTCTCCCCCTAATCCGTTGTCGTACCATTACCTGGACCCTACACTGTCCACGTCCCCTAACCCTAACCCTAGCCCGAACCCTAACCCTGCCATTTCCCCGAAATCTTCCCCTCACCCGTTTCCTAATCCTAACCCGTACGCTCACACTAACCCGCGCCCTCACACGTACGCTCCCCCTAAACCGCTGTCGTACCCTCAATTGGACCCGAAACCATCCCCGTCCCCTAACCCTAACCCTAGCCCGAACCCTAACCCTAACACTTCCCCGAAGCCTTCCCCTCACCCGTCCCCTAATCCTAACCGGTACGCTCACACTAACCCGCGCCCTCCCACGTACGCTCCCCCTATAGCGCTGTCGTACCCTCACCTGGACCCTAAACCATCCCCATCCCCTAACCCTAACCCTAGCCAGAACCCGAACCCTAACCTTTCCCCGAAGCCTTCCCCTCACCCGTCCCCTAATCCTAACCCGTTCGCTCACACTAACCCGCGCCCTCACACGTACGCTCCCCCTAAACCGTTGTCGTACACTCACCTGGTCCCTAAACAATCCCCGTCCACTAACCCTAACCCTAGCCCGAACCCTATCCCTAACCATTCCCCGAAGCCTTCCCCTCACCCGTCCCCTAATCCTAACCCGTACGCTCACACTAACCCGCGCTCTCACACGTACGCTCCCCCAAAACCGCTGACGTACCCTCACCTGGACCCTAAACCGTCCCCGTCCCCTAACCCTAACCCTAGCCCAAACGCTAACCCTGACTCTTCCCCGAAACCTTCCCCTCAACCGTCCCCTAATCCTAACCCGTACGCTCACACTAACCCACGCCCTCACACGTACGCTCCCCCTAAACCGTTGTCGTACCCTCAGCTGGACTGTAAACCGTCCCCGTCCCCTAACCCTAACCCTAGCCTGAACCCTAACCCTCACCCTTCCCCGAAGCCTTCTCCTCACACGTCCCCTAATCCTAACCTGTACTTTCACACTAACCCGCGCCCTCACATGTACGCTCCCCCTAAACCATTGTCGTACCCTCAACTGTACCCTAAACTGTCCCCGTCCCCTAACCCTAACCCTAGCCCGAACCCTAACCCTAATCCTTCCCCGAAGCCTTCCCCTCACCCGTCCCCTAATCCTAACCCGTACATTCACACTAACCCGTGCCCTCACACGTACGCTACCCCTAAACCGTTGTCGTACCCTCACCTGGACCCTAAACCGTCCCCGTCCACTAACCCTAACCCTAGCCCGAACCCTAACCCTAACCCTTCCCCAAAGGCTTCCCCTCACCCGTCCCCTAATCCTAACCGGTACGCTCACACTAACCCGTGCCCTCACACGTACGCTCCCCCTATAGCGTTGGTGTACCCTCACCTGGACCCTAAACCGTCCCCATCCCCTACACCTAACCCTAGCCAGAACCCTAACCCTAACCTTTCCCCAAAACCTTCCCCTAACCCGTCCCCTATTCGTAACCCGTACGCTCACACTAACCCGCGCTCTCACACGTACGCTCCCCCTAAACCGATGTGGTACCCTCACCTGGAACCTAAACCGTCCCCGTCCCCTAACCCTAACCCTAGCGCAAACACTATCCATAACCCTTTTCCGAAGCCTTCCCCTCACCCGTCCCCTAACCCTAACCCGTACGCTCACACTAAACCGTGCCCTCACACGTACGCTCCCCCTAAACCGCTGTCGTACCCTCAACTGGACCCGAAAACGTCCCCGTCCCCTAACCCTAACCCTATCCCGAACCCTAACCCTAACGCTTCCCCGAAGCCTTCCCCTCACCCGTCCCCTAATCCTAACCCGTACGCTCACACTATCCAGCCCGCTCACTCGTACGCTGCCCCTAAACCGTTGTCGTACCCTCACCTGGACCCTAAACCATCCCCGTTCCCTAACCCTAACCCTAGCCCGAACCCTAACCCTAACCCTTCCCCGAAGCCTTCCCCTCACCCGTCTCCTAATCCTAACCCGTACGCTCACATAACCCACGCCCTCACACGTACGCTCCCCCTAAACCATTGTCGTACCTTCACCTGGACCCTAAACCGACCCCGTCCCCTAACCCTAACCCTAGCCCGAACCCTAACACTAACCCTTCCCCGAAGCCTTCCCCTCACCCGTCCCCTAATCCTAACCCGTACGCTCACACTAACCCGTGCCCTCACACGTACGCTCCCCCTAAACCGTTGTCGTAACCTCACCTGGACCCTAAACCGTCACCGTCCCCTAACCCTAACCCTAGCCCAAACCCTATCCATAACCCTTTTCCGAAGCCTTCCCCTCACCCGTCCCCTAATCCTAACCCGTACGCTCACACTAACCCGTGCCCTCACAAGTACACTCCCCCTAAACTGCTGTCGTACCCTCAACTGGACCCGAAACCGTCCCCGTCCCCTAACCCTAACCCTAACCCTAACCCTAACCCTAACCCTTCCCCGAAGCCTTCCCCTCACCCGTCCCCTAATCCTAACCCGTACGCTCACACTAATCCGCGCCCTCACACGTACGCTCCCCCTAAACCGTTGTCGTACCCTCACCTGGACCCTAAACCGTCCCCGTACCCTAACCCTAACCCTAGCCCAAACCCTAACCCTAACCCTTCCCCGAAGCCTTCCCCTCACCCGTCCCCTAATCCTAACACGTATGCTCACACTAACCCGCGCCCTCACACGTACGCTCCCCCTAAAGCGTTGTCGTACCCTATCCTGGACCCTAAAACGCCCCCGTCCCCTAACCCTGACCCTAGCCGAACCCTAAACCTAACCCTTCCCCGAACCCTTCCCCTCACCCGTCCCTAATCCTAACCCGTACGCTCACACTATCCAGCCGGCTCACACATACGCTCCCCCTAAACCGTTGTCGTACCCTCACCTGGACCCTAAACCGTCCCTGTCCCCTAACCCTAACCCTAGCCAGAACCCTAACACTAACCCTTCCCCGAAGCCTTCCCATCACCCGTCCCCTAATCCTAACCCGTACGCTCACACTAACACGCGCCCTCACACATACGCTCCCCCTAAAGTGTTGTCTTACCCTCACCTCGACCTTAAACCGTCCCCGTCCCCTAACCCTAACCCTAGGCCGAACCCTAAACCTAACCCTTCCCCGAAGCCTTCTCCTCACCCGTCGCCTAATCCTAACCCGTACACTCACACTAACCCGCGCCCTCACACGTACGCTCCCCCTAAACCGTTGTCGTACCCTCACCTGGACCCTAAACCGTCCCCGTCCCTTAACCCTATCCCTAGCCCGAACCCTAACCCTAACACTTCCCCAAATCCTTCCCCTCACCCGTCCCCTAATCCTAACCCGTATGCTCACACTAACCCGCGCCCTCACACGTACGCTCCCCCTAAATCGTTGTCGTACCCTCACCTGGACCCTAAAACGTCCCCGTCCCCTAAACCTAATCCTAGACCGAACCCTAACCCTAACCCTTCCCCGAAGCCTTCCCCTCACCCGTCCCCTAATCCTAACCCGTACGGTCACACTATCCAGCCCGCTCACTCGTACGCTGCCCCTAAACCGTTGTCGTACCCTCACCTGGACCCTAAACCGTCCCCGTTCCCTAACCCTAACCCTAGCCCGAACCCTAACCCTAACCCTTCCCCGAAGCCTTCCCCTCACCCGTCTCCTAATCCTAACCCGTACGCTCACATAACCCACGCCCTCACACGTACGCTCCCCCTAAACCGTTGTCGTACCTTCACCTGGACCCTAAACCGTCCCCGTCCCCTAACCCTAACCCTAGCCCGAACCCTAACACTAACCCTTCCCCGAAGCCTTCCCCTCACCCGTCCCCTAATCCTAACCCGTACGCTCACACTAACCCGCGCCCTCACACGTACGCTCCCCCTAAACCGTTGTCGTACCCTCACCTGGACCCTAAACCGTCCCTGTCCCCTAACCCTAACCCTAGCCCAAACCCTATCCATAACCCTTTTCCGAAGCCTTCCCCTCACCCGTACCCTAATCCTAACCCGTACGCTCACACTAACCCGTGCCCTCACACGTACGCTCCCCCTAAACCGTTGTCGTACCCTCACCTGGACCCTAAATGTTCCCCGACCCCTAACCCAAACCCTAGCCGGAACCCTAACCCTAACCCTTCCCCGAAGCCTTCCCCTCACCCGTCCCCTAATCCTAACCCGTACGCTCACACTAACCTGCGCCCTCACATGTACGCACCCCCAAAACAGTTGTCGTACCCTCACCTGGACCCTAAACTGTCCCCGTCCCCTAACCCTAACCCTAGCCCGAACCCTAACCCTAACCCTTCTCCGAAGCCTTCCCCTCACCCGTCCCCTAATCCTAACCCGTATGCTCACACTAACCCACGCCCTCACACGTACGCTCTCCCTAAACCGTCGTCGTACTCTCACATGGACCCTAAACCGTCCCCGTCCCCTAACCCTAACCCTAGCCCAAACCCTAAACCTAAACCTTCCCCGAAGCCTTCCCCTCACCCGTCCCCTAATCCTAACCTGTACGCTCACACTAACCCGTGCCCTCACACGTACGCTCCCCCTAACCCGTTGGCATACCCTCACCTGGACCTTAAACCATCCCCGTCCCCTAACACTAACCCTAGCCCGAACCCTTACCCTAACCCTTCCCTGAAGCCTTCCCCTCACCCGTCCCCTAATCCTAACCCGTACGCTCACACTAACCAGCCCGCTCACACTTATGCTGCCCCTAAACCGTTGTCGTACCCTCACCTGGACCCTAAACCGTCCCCATCCCCTAACCCTAACCCTACCCAAACCCTAACCCTAACCCTAACCCTAACCCTAACCCTAACCCTAACCCATCCCCTAATCCTAACACATATGCTCACACTAACCCGCACCCTCACACGTAAGCTCCCCCTAAACCGTTGTCGTCCCCTCACCTGGACCCTAAACCGTCCCCATCCCCTAACCCTAACACTAGCCCGAACCCTAACCCTAACCCTTCCCCGAAGCCTTCCCCTCACCCGTCCCCTAATCCTAACCCGTACGCTCACACTAACCTGCACCCTCACATGTACTCTCCCCCTAATCCGTTGTCGTACCATTACCTGGACCCTACACTGTCCACGTCCCCTAACCCTAACCCTAGCCCGAACCCTAACCCTGCCATTTCCCCGAAATCTTCCCCTCACCCGTTTCCTAATCCTAACCCGTACGCTCACACTAACCCGCGCCCTCACACGTACGCTCCCCCTAAACCGCTGTCGTACCCTCAATTGGACCCGAAACCATCCCCGTCCCCTAACCCTAACCCTAGCCCGAACCCTAACCCTAACACTTCCCCGAAGCCTTCCCCTCACCCGTCCCCTAATCCTAACCGGTACGCTCACACTAACCCGCGCCCTCCCACGTACGCTCCCCCTATAGCGCTGTCGTACCCTCACCTGGACCCTAAACCATCCCCATCCCCTAACCCTAACCCTAGCCAGAACCCGAACCCTAACCTTTCCCCGAAGCCTTCCCCTCACCCGTCCCCTAATCCTAACCCGTTCGCTCACACTAACCCGCGCCCTCACACGTACGCTCCCCCTAAACCGTTGTCGTACACTCACCTGGTCCCTAAACCATCCCCGTCCACTAACCCTAACCCTAGCCCGAACCCTATCCCTAACCATTCCCCGAAGCCTTCCCCTCACCCGTCCCCTAATCCTAACCCGTACGCTCACACTAACCCGCGGCCTCACACGTACGCTCCCCCAAAACCGCTGACGTACCCTCACCTGGACCCTAAACCGTCCCCGTCCCCTAACCCTAACCCTAGCCCAAACGCTAACCCTGACTCTTCCCCGAAACCTTCCCCTCAACCGTCCCCTAATCCTAACCCGTACGCTCACACTAACCCACGCCCTCACACGTACGCTCCCCCTAAACCGTTGTCGTACCCTCAGCTGGACTGTAAACCGTCCCCGTCCCCTAACCCTAACCCTAGCCTGAACCCTAACCCTCACCCTTCCCCGAAGCCTTCTCCTCACACGTCCCCTAATCCTAACCTGTACTTTCACACTAACCCGCGCCCTCACATGTACGCTCCCCCTAAACCATTGCCGTACCCTCAACTGTACCCTAAACTGTCCCCGTCCCCTAACCCTAACCCTAGCCCGAACCCTAACCCTAATCCTTCCCCGAAGCCTTCCCCTCACCCGTCCCCTAATCCTAACCCGTACATTCACACTAACCCGTGCCCTCACACGTACGCTACCCCTAAACCGTTGTCGTACCCTCACCTGGACCCTAAACCGTCCCCGTCCACTAACCCTAACCCTAGCCCGAACCCTAACCCTAACCCTTCCCCAAAGGCTTCCCCTCACCCGTCCCCTAATCCTAACCGGTACGCTCACACTAACCCGTGCCCTCACATGTACGCTCCCCCTAAACCATTGTCGTACCCTCAACTGGACACGAAACCGTCCCCGTCCCCTAACCCTAACCCTAGCCCGAACCCTAACCCTAACCCTTCCCCTAACCCGTCCCCTAATCCTAACACGTACGCTCACACTAATCCGCGCCCTCACACGTACGCTCACCCTAAACTGTTGTCGTACCCTCACCTGGACCCTAAACCGTCCCCGTCCCCTAACGCTAACCCTAGCCCGAACCCTAACCCTAACCCTTCCCCGAAGCCTTCCCCTCACCCGTCCCCTAATCCTAACCCGTACGCTCACACTAACATGCGCCCTCACACGTACGCTCCCCCTAAACGGTTGT
The DNA here is from genome assembly GCF_964270905.1 of Leucopleurus acutus. Taxonomy (NCBI): domain Eukaryota; kingdom Metazoa; phylum Chordata; class Mammalia; order Artiodactyla; family Delphinidae; genus Leucopleurus; species Leucopleurus acutus. Next base: position 89,997 of record NW_028138810.1, on the reverse strand, counting down.
CGTACCCTCACCTGGACCCTAAACCGTCCCCGTCCCCTAACCCTAACCCTAGCCCGAACCCTAACCCTAACACTTCCCCGAAGCCTTCCCCTCACCCGTCCCCTAACCATAACCCGTACGCTCACACTAACCCGCGCCCTCACACGTATTCTCCCCCTATACCGTTGTCGTACCCTCACCTGGACCCTAAACCGTCCCCCTCCCCTAACACTAAACCTAGCCCGAACGCTAACCCTAACACTTCCCCGAAGCCTTCCCCTCACCCGTCCCCTAATCCTAACCCGTACGCTCACACTAACCCGCGCCCTCACACGTACGCTCCCCCTAAACCGTTGTCGTACCCTCACCTGGACCCTAAACCATCCCTGTCCCCTAACACTAACCCTAGCCTGAACCCTAACCCTAACCCTTCCCCGAAGCCTTCCCCTCACCCGTCCCCTAATCCTAACCCGTACGCTCACACTAACACGCGCCCTCACACGTACGCTCCCCCTAAACTGTTGTCGTACCCTCACCTGCACCCTAAACCGTCCCCATCCCCTAACTCTAACCCTAGCCCGAACCCTAACCCTAACGCTTCCCCGAAGCCTTCCCCTCACCCGTCCCCTAATCCTAACCCATACGCTCACACTAACCCGCGCCCTCACACGTACGCTCCCTGTAAACCATTGTCGTACCCTCACCTGGACCCTAAACCGTCCACGTCCCCTAACCCTAACCCTAGCCCGAACCCTAACCCTAACCCTTCCCCGAAGCCTTCTCCTCACCGTCCCCTAATCCTAAACCATACGCTCACACTAACCCGCGCCCTCACACGTACCCTGCCCCTAAACCGCTGTCGTAGCCTCAACTGGACCCGAAACCGTCCCCGTCCCCTAACCCTAACCCTAGCCCGAACCCTAACCCTAACCCTTCCCCGAAGCCTTCCCCTCACCCGTCCCCTAATCCTAACACATATGCTCACACTAACCCGTGCTCTCACACGTACGCTCCTCCTACACCGTTGTCGTACCCTCACCTGGACCCTAAACCGTCCCTCTACCCTAACCCTAACCCTAGCCCGAACCCTAACCCTAACCCTTCCCCGAAGCCTTCCCCTCACCCACCCCTAATCCTAACCCGTACGCTCACACTAACTCACGCCCTCACACGTACGCTCCCCCTAAAGCGTTGTCGTACCCTCACATGGACCCTAAACTGTCCCCGTCCCCTAACCCTAACCCTAGCCTGAACCCTAACCCTAACCCTTCCCCGAAGCCTTCCCCTCACCCGTCCCCTAATCCTAACCCGTACGCTCACACTAACACGCGCCCTCACACGTTCGCTCCCCCTAAACCTCTGACGTACCCTCACCTGGACCCTAAACCGTCCCCGTCCCCTAACCCTAACCCTAGCCCGAACCCTAACCCTAACACTTCCCCGAACCCTTCCCCTCACCCGTCCCCTAATCCTAACCAGTACGCTCACACTAACCCGCGCCCTCACACGTACGCTCCCCCTAAACCATTGTCGTACCCTCTCCTGGACCCTAAACAGTCCACGTCCCCTAACCCTAACCCTAGCCCGAACCCTAACCCTAACCCTTCCCCAAAGTCTTCCCCTAACCCGTCCCCTAATCCTAACCCGTACGCTCACACTAACATGTGCCCTCACACGTACACTCCCCCTAAACTGTTGTCGTACCCTCACCTGGACCCTAAACCGTCCCCGTCCGTTAACCCTAAACCTAGCCCGAACCCTAAACCTAACACTTCCCCGAAGCCTTCCCCTCACCCGTCCCCTAATCTTAACCCGTACGCTCACACTAACCCACGCCCTCACATGTACGCTCCCCCTAAACCGCTGTCGTACCCTCATCTGGACCCGAAACAGTCCCCGTCCCCTAACCCTAACACTAGGCCGAACCCTAACCCTAAACCTTCCCCGAAGCCTTCCCCTCACCCGTCTCCTAATCCTAACCCGAACGCTCACACTAACCCGCGCCCTCACACGTACGCTCCACCTAAACCGCTGTCGTACCCTCAACTGGACCCGAAACCGTCCCCGTACCCTAACCCTAACCCTAGCGCGAACCCTAACCCTAACACTTCCCCTAAGCCTTCCCCTCACCCGTCCCCTAATCCTAACCCGTAAGCTCACACTAACCCGTGCCCTCACACGTACGCTCCCCCTAAACCATTGTCGTACCCTCACCTGGGCCCTAAACGTTCCCCGTCCCCTAACCCTAACCCTAGCCCGAACCCTAACCCTAAACCTTCCCCGAAGACTTCCCCTCACCCGTCCCCTAATCCTAACCCGTACGCTCACACTAACCCCCGCCCTCACACGTACGCTCCCCCTAAACCGTTGTCGTACACTCACCTGGACCCTAAACCGTCCCCGTCAACTAACCCTAACCCTAGCCCGAACCCTAACCCTAACCCTTCCCCGAAGCTTTCCCCTCACCCGTCCCTTAATCCTAACCCGTACGCTCACACTTACCCGCGCCTTCACACGTACGCTCCCCCTAAACCGTTGTCGTACCCTCACCTGGACCCTAAACCGTCCCCGTACCCTAACCCTAACCCTAGCCCGAACCCTAACCCTAACCCTTCCCCTCACCTGTACCGTAATCCTAACCCGTACGCTCACACTAACCCGCGCCTCACACGTACGCTCCCCCTAAACCGTTGTCGTGCCCTCACCTGGACCCTCTACATCCCCGTCCCCTAACCCTAACCCTAGCCCGAACCCTAACCCTAACCCTTCTCCGAAGCCTTCCCCTCACCCGTCCCCTAATCCTAACCCGTATGCTCACACTAACCCACGCCCTCACACGTACGCTCTCCCTAAACCGTCGTCGTACTCTCACATGGACCCTAAACCGTCCCCTTCCCCTAACCCTAACCCTAGCCCGAACCCTAACCCTAAACCTTCCCCGAAGCCTTCCCCTCACCCGTCCCCTAATCCTAACCTGTACGCTCACACTAACCCGCGCCCTCACACGTACGCTCCCACTAAACCGTTGGCATACCCTCACCTGGACCTTAAACCATCCCCGTCCCCTAACACTAACCCTAGCCCGAACCCTTACCCTAACCCTTCCCTGAAGCCTTCCCCTCACCCGTCCCCTAATCCTAACGCGTACGCTCACATAACCCACGCCCTCACACGTATGCTCCCCCTAAACCGTTGTGGTACCCTCACCTGGATCCTAAACCGTCCCCGTCTCCTAACCCTAACCCTAGCCCGAACCCTAACCCTAACCCTTCCCCGAAGCCTTCCCCTCACACGTCCCCTAATCCTAAGCCATACGCTCACACTAACCCGCGCCCTCACATGAACGCTCCCCCGAAACCGCTGTCGTACTCTCACCTGGACCCGAAACCGTCCCCGTCCGCTAAACCTAACACTAGCCCAAACCATATCTATAACCCATTTCCGAAGCCTTCCCATCACCCGTCCCCTAATCCTAACCCGTACGCTCACACTAACCCATGCCCTCACACGTACGCTCCCCTTAAAACGCTGTCGTACACTCAACTGGACCCGAAACCGTCCCCGTCCCCTAACCCTAACCCTAGTCCGAACACTAACCCTAACCCTTCCCCGAAGCCTTCCCCCCAACCGTCCCCTAATCCTAACCCGTACGCTCACACTAACCCGCGCCCTCACACGTACACTCCCCTTAAACCGTTGTAGTACCCTCACCTGGACCCTAAACCGTCCCCTAACCCTAACCCTAACCCTAGCCCGAACCATAACCCTGAACCTTCCCCGAAGCCTTCCCCTCACCCGTCCACTAATCCTAACCCGTACGCTCACACTAACCCGCGCCCTCACACGTACGCTCCCCCTAAAGCGTTCTCGTACCCTCACCTGGACCCTAAACCGTCCCCGTCCCCTAACGGTAACCCTAGCCGGAACCCTAACCGTAACACTTCTCCGTAGCCTTCCCCTCTCCCGTCCACTAATCCTAACCCGTACGCTCACACAAACCCGCGCCCTCACACATACGCTGCCCCTAAACCGTTGTCGTACCCTCACTTGGACCCTAAAACGTCCCCGTCCCCTAACCCTAACCCTAGGCCGAACCGTAAACCTAACCCTTCCCCAAAGCCTTCCCTTAACTCGTCCCCTAATCCTAACCCGTACGCTCACACTAACCCGCGCCCTCACACGTACGCTCCCCCTAAACCGTTGTCGTACCCTCACCTGGAACCTAAATGTTCCCCGACCCCTAACCCAAACCCTAGCCCGAACCCTAACCCTAACCCTTCCCCGAAGCCTTCTCCTCACCCGTCCCCTAATCCTAACCCGTACGCTCACACTAACCTGCACCCTCACACGTACGCACCTCCAAAACAGTTGTCGTACTCTCACCTGGACCCTAAACCGTCCCTGCCTCCTAACCCTAACTCTAGCCCGAACCCTAACCATAAACCTTCCCCGAAGCCTTCCCGTCACCCGTCCCCTAATCCTAACCCGTACGCTCACACTAACACGCACCCTCACACGTACGCAGCCCCTAAAGCGTTGTCTTACCGTTACCTGGACCCTAAACCGTCCCCGTCACCTAACCCTAACCCTAGCCCGAACCCTAAACCTAACCCTTCCCCAAAGCCTTCCCCTATGTCGTCCCCTAATCCTAACCCGTACGCTCACCCTAACCTGCACCCTCACACGTATGGTCCCCCTAAACCGTTGTCGTACACTCACCTGGACCCTAAACCGTCCCCATCCCCTAACCCTAACCCTAGACGGAAACCTAACCCTAACACTTCCCCGAAGACCTCCCCTCACCCGTCCACTAATCCTAACCCGTACGCTCACACTAACCCACGCCCTCACACGTACGCTCCCCCTAAACCATTGTCGTACCCTCACCTGGATCCTAAACCGTCCCCGTCCCCTAACCCTAACCCTAACCCGAACACTAACCCTACCCCTTCCCCGAAGCATTCACGTCACCCGTCACCTAATCCTAACCCGTACCATCACACTACGCACGCCCTCACACATTCGCTCCACCTAAACCATTGTCGTACCCTCACCTGGACCCTAAACCGTCCCCGTCCCCTAACCCTAACCCTAGCCCTAACCTTAACCCTAACCCTTCCCCGAAGCATTCCCCTCACCCGTCCCCTAATCCTAACCCGTACGCTCACACTAACACGCGCCATCACACGTACGCTCCCCCTAAACCGTTGTCGTACCCTCACATAAACCCTAAACCGTCCCCGTCCCCTAACCCTAACCCTAGCCCTAACCCTAACCCTAACCCTTCCCCGAAGCCTTCCCCTCACCCGTCCCCTAATCCTAACCCGTACGCTCACACTAACCCGCGCCCTCACACGTACGCTCCCCCTAAACCGCTGTCATACCCTCAATTGGACCCGAAACCATCCCCGTCCCCTAACCCTAACCCTAGCCCGAACCCTAACCCTAACACTTCCCTGAAGCCTTCCCCTCACCCGTCCCCTAATCCTAACCCGTACGGTCACACTAACCTGCGCCCTCACACGTACGCTCCCCCTAAACCGTTGTCGTACCCTCACCTTTACCCTAAACCGTCCCCGTCCCCTAACCCTAACCCTAGCCTAAACCCTATCTATAACCCTTTTCCGAAGCCTTCCCCTCACCCGTCCCCTAATCCTAACCGGTACGCTCACACTAACCCGTGCCCTCACATGTACGCTCCCCCTAAACCGCTGTCGTACCCTCAACTGGATCCGAAACCGTTCCCGTCCCCTAACCCTAACCCTAGCCCGAACCCTAACCCTAACCCTTCCCCGAAGCCTACCCCTCACCCGTCCCCTAATCCTAACCCGTACCCTCACACTATCCAGCCCGTTCACACGTACGCTGCCCCTAAACCGTTGTCCTACCCTCACCTGGACCCTAAAACGTCCCCGTCCCCTACCCCTAACCCTAGCCCGAACCCTAACCCTAACCCTTCCCCGAAGCCTTCCCCTCACCCGTCCCCTAAAACTAACCCGTAAGCTCACACTATCCAGCCCGCTCACACGTACGCTGTCCTTAAACTGTTGTCGTACCCTCACCTGGACCCTAAACCATCCCCATCACCTAACCCTAACCCTAGCCCGAACCCTAACCCTAACCCTTCCCCGAAGCCTTCCCCTCACCCGTCCCCTAATCCTAACCTGTACGCTCACACTAACCTGCGCCCTCACACGTACGCACCCCCTAAACCGTTGTCGTACCCTCACCTGGACCCTAAATGGTCCCCGACACCTAACCCAAACCCTAGCCCGAACCCTAACCCTAACACTTCCCCGAAGCCTTCCCCTCACCCGTCCCCTAATCCTAACCCGTACGCTCACACTAACATGCGCCCTCACACGTACGCTCCCCCTAAACCGTTGGCATACACTCACCTGGACCTTAAACCATCCCCGTCCCCTAACCCTAACCCTAGCCCGACCCCTTACCCTAACCCTTCCCCGAAGCCATCCCCTCACCCGTCACCTAATCCTAAACCTTACGCTGACACTAACCGGCCCGCTCACACGTACGCTACCCCTAAACCGTTGTCGTACCCTCACCTGAACCCTAAACCGTCCCCGTACCCTAACCCTAACCCTGGCCCGAAACCTAACCCTAACCTTTCCCAGAAGCATTCCCCTCAACCGTGCACTAATCCTAACGCGTACGCTGACACTAACCCACGCGCTCACACGTACGCTCCCCCTCAACCGTTGTCGTACCCTCACTTGGACCCTAAACCGTCTCCGTCCCCTAACCCTAACCCTAGCCTCATCCCTAACCCTAACCTTTCCCCGAAGCATTCCCCTCAACCGTCCCCTAATCCTAACCCGGACGCTGACACTAACCCTCGCCCTCACACGAACGTTCCCCCTAAACCGTTGTCGTACCCTCACCTGGACCCTAAACCGTCCCCGTCCCCTAACCCTAACCCTAGCCCGAACCCTAACCCTAACCCTTCCCCGAAGCCTTCCCCTCACCCGTCCCCTAATCCTAAGCCGTACGCTCACACTAACCCGCCCCCTCACATGTACGCTCCCCCTAAACCGCTGTCGTACCCTCAATTGGACCCGAAACCATCCCCGTCCCCTAACCTTAACCCTAGCCCGAACCCTAACCCTAACCCTTCCCCGAAGCCTTCCCCTCACCCGTCCCATAATCCTAACCCGTACGCTCACACTAACCCGCGCCCTCACACGTACGCTCCCCCTAAACCGTTGTCGTACCCTCACCTGGACCCTAAACCGTCCCCGTCCCCTAACCCTAACCCTAGCCCGAACCCTAACCCTAACCCTTCCCCGAAGCCTTCCCCTCACCCGTCCCCTAATCCTCAGCCGTACGCTCACACTAACCTGCGACCTCACAGGTATGCTCCCCCTAAACCGTTGTCGTACCCTCACCTGGACCCTAAACCTTCCCCGTCCCATAACACTCACCCTAGCCCGAAACCTAACCCTGACACTTCCCCGAAATCTTCCCCTCACCCGTCCCCTAATCCTAACCCGTACGCTCACACTAACCCGCGCCCTCACACGTACGCTCCCACTAAACCGCTGTCGTACCCTCAATTGGACCCGAAACCATCCCCGTCCCCTAACCTTAACCCTAGCCCGAACCCTAACCCTAACACTTCCCCGAAGTCTTCCCCTCACCCGTCCCTTAATCCTAACCCGTACGCTCACACTAATCCACGCCCTCACACGTATGCTCCCCCTAAACCGTTGTCGTACCCTCACCTGGACCCTAAAACGTCCCCGTCCCCTAACCCTAACCCTAGCCCGAACCCTAACTCTAACCATTCCCCGAAGCCTTCTCCTCACCCGTTCCCTAATCCTAACCCGTACGCTCACACTAACCCGTGCCCTCACAAGTATGATCCCCATAAACCGTTGTCGTACCCTCACCTGGACCCTAAACCGTCCCCATCCCCTAACCCTAACCTTAGCCTGAACCCTAACCCTAACCGTTCTCTGAAGCCTTCCCCTCACCCGTCCCCTAATCCTAACCCGTACGCTAACACTAACACGTGCCCTCATACGTACGCTCCCCCTAAAGCGTTGTCTTACCCTCACCTGGACCCAAAACCTTCCCCATCCCGTAACCCTAACCCTAGGCCGAACCCTAAACCTAACCCTTCCCCAAAGCCTTGCCCTAACTCGTCCCCTAATCCTAACCCGTACGCTCACACTAACCCGCGCCCTCACACGTACGCTCCCCCTAAAGCGTTCTCGTACCCTCACCTGGACCCTAAACCGTCCCCGTCCCCTAACCCTAACCCTAGCCGGAACCCTAACCCAAACCCTTCCCCGAAGCCTTCCCCTCACCCGTCCCCTAATCCTAACCTGTACGCTCACACTAACCCGCACCCTCACACGTACGCTCCCCCTAAAGGGTTGTCGTACCCTCACCTGGACCCTAAACAGTCCCCGTCCCCTAATCCTAAGCCTAGCCCGAACCCTAACCCTAACCCTTCCCCGAAGCCTTCACGTCACCCGTCACCTAATCCTAACCCGTACCATCACACTACCCACGCCCTCACACGTTCCGTCCACCTAAACCGTTGTCGTACCCTCACCTGGACCCTAAACCGTCCCCGTCCCCTAACCCTAACCCTAGGCCGAACCCTAACCCTAACCCTTCCCCGAAGCCTTCCCCTCACCCGCCCCTAAACCTAACCCGTACGCTCACACTAACCCACGCCCTCACACGTACGCTCCCCCTAAACCGTTGTCGTACCCTCACCTGGACCCTAAACCGTCCCCGTCCCCTAACCCTAACCCTAGCCCGAACCCTAACCCTTAACCTTCCCCGAAGCCTTCACGTCACCCGTCAACTAATCCTAACCCGTACCATCATACTACCCACGCCCTCACACGTTCGCTCCACCTAAACCGTTGTCGTACCCTCACCTGGACCCTAAACCGTCCCCGTCCCCTAACCCTAACCCTAGCCCTAACCCTAACCGTAACACTTCCCCGAAGCCTTCCCCTCACCCGTCCCCTAATCCTAATCCGTACGCTCACACTAACCCGCGCCCTCACACGTACGCTACCCCTAAACCGTTGTCGTACCCTCACATGGACCCTAAACCGTCCCCGTCCCCTAACCCTAACCCTAGCCCGAACCCTAACCCTAACCCTTCCCCGAAGCCTTCCCCTCACCCGTCCGCTAATCCTAACATGTACGCTCACACTATCCCGCGCTCTCACACGTACGCTCCCCCTAAAGCATTGTTGTAGCCTCACCTGGACCCTAAACCGTCCCCGTCCCCTAACCCTAACCCTAGCCCGAACCCTAACCCTACGCCTTCCCCGAAGCCTTCCCCTCACCCGTCCCCTAATCCTAACCCGTACGCTCACACTAACCCGTGCCCTCACACGTACGCTCCCCCTAAAGCGTTGTCGTACCCTCACCTGGACCATAAATCGTCCCCGTCCCTAACCCTAATCCTAGCCCGAACCCTATCCCTAACACTTCTCCGAAACCTTCCCCTCACCCGTCCCCTAATCCTAACCCGTACGCTCACACTAATCCGCGCCCTTCCACGTACGCTTCCCCTTAACCGCTGTCGTACCCTCACCTGGATCCTAAACCGTCCCCGTCGCCTAACTCTAACTCTAGCACGAACCCTAACCCTCACCCTTTCCCGAAGCCTTCCCCTCACCCGTCCCCTAATCGTAAGCCGTACGCTCACACTAACCTGTGCCCTCACACATACGCTCCCCCTAATCCGTTGTCGTACCCTTACCTGGACCCTACACCGTCCCCATCCCCTAACCCTAACCCTAGCCCGAACCCTATCCCTAATCCTTCCCCGAAGCCTTCCCCTCACCCGTCCCCTAATCCTAACCCGTACGCTCACACTAACCCGCGCCCTCACACGTACGCTCCCCCTAAACCGTTGTCGTACCCTCACCTGGACCCTAAACCGTCCCCGTCCCCTAACCCTAACCCTAGCCCGAACCCTAACCCTAACCCTTCCCCAAAGTCTTCCCCTAACCCGTCCCCTAATCCTAACCCGTATGCTCACACTAACCCGCGCCCTCGCACGTACGCTACCCCTAAAGCATTGTCGTACCCTCACCTGGACCCTAAAACATCCCCGTCCTCTAAACCTAACCCTTCCCCGAAGCCTTCCCCTCACCCGGCCCCTAATTCTATCCCGTACGCTCACACTAACCCGCGCCCTCACACGTACGCTACCCCTAAACCGTTGTCGTACCCTCACCTGGACCCTAAACCGTCCCCATCCCCTAACCCTAACCCTAGGCCGAACCCTAACCCTAACCCTTCCCCGAAGCCTTCCCCTCAAACGTCCTCTAATCCTAACCCGTACGCTCACACTAACCCGCGCGCTCACACGTACGCTCCCCCTCAACCGTTGTCGTACCCTCACCTGGACCCTAAACCGTCTCCGTTCCCTAACCCTAACCCTAGCCCGAACCCTAACCCTAACACTTCACCGAAGCCTTCCCCTCACCCATCCCCTAATCCTAACACGTACGCTCACACTAACCCGCGCCCTCACACCAACGCTACCCCTAAACCGTTGTCGTACCCTCCCCTGGACCCTAAACCGTCCCCGTCCCCTAACACTAACCCTAGTCCGAACCCTAACCCTAACCCTTCCCCGAAGCCTACCCCTCACCCGTCCCTTAATCCTAACCCATACGCTCACACTAACCCGCGCCCTCACACGTACGCTCCCCCTACACCGTTGTCATACCCTCACCTGGACCCTAAACCGTCCCCATCCCCTAACCCTAACCCTAGCCCGAACCCTCACACTAACCCTTCCCCGAAGCCTTCCCCTCACCCGTACCCTAATCCTAACCCGTACGCTCACACTAACCCACGCGCTCACACGTACGCTCCCCCTAAACCGTTGTCGTACCCTCACCTGGACCCTAAACCGTCCCCATCCCCTAACCCTAAACCTAGCCCGAACCCTATCCCTAACCCTTCCCCAAAGTCTTCCCCTAACCCGTCCCCTAATCCTAACCCATATGCTCACACTAACCCGCGCCCTGGCACGTGCGCTACCCCTAAAGCATTGTCGTACCCTCACCTGGACCCTAAACCGTCCCCGTACCCTAACCCTAACCCTAGCCCGAACCCTAACCCTAACCCTTCCCCTCACCCGTACCGTTATCCTAACCCGTACGCTCACACTAACCCGCGCCTCACACGTACGCTCCCCCTAAACCGTTGTCGTGCCCTCACCTGGACCCTATACATCCCCGTCCCCTAACCCTAACCCTAGCCCGAACACTCACCCTAACACTTCCCCGAAGCCTTCCCCTCACCAGTCCCCTAATCCTAACCGGTACGCTCACACTAACCCGTGCCCTCACACGTACGCTCCCCCTATAACGTTGGCGTACCCTCACCTGGACCCTAAACCGTCCCCATCCCCTAACCCTAACCCTAGCCAGAACCCTAACCCTAACCTTTCCCCAAAACCTTCCCCTAACCCGTCCCCTATTCCTAACCCGTACGCTCACACTAACCCGCGCCCACACACGTACGCTCCCCCTAAACCATTGTCGTACCCTCACCTGGACCCTAAACCGTCCTCGTCCCCTAACCCTATCCCTAGCCCGAACCCTAACCCTAACCCTTCCCCGAAGCCTTCCCCTCACCCGTCCCTAATCCTAACCCGTACGCTCACACTAACCTGCGCCCTCACACGTACGCACCCCCAAAACAGTTGTCGTACCCTCACCTGGACCATAAACCGTCCCCGTCCCCTAACCCTAACCCTAGCTCGAACCCTAACCCTAACCCTTCTCCGAAGCCTTCCCCTCACCCGTCCCCTAATCCTAACCCGTATGCTCACACTAACCCATGCCCTCACACGTACGCTCTCCCTAAACCGTCGTCGTACTCTCACATGGACCCTAAACCATCCCCGTCCCCTAACACTAACCCTAGCCCGAACCCTTACCCTAACCCTTCCCTGAAGCCTTCCCCTCACCCGTCCCCTAATCCTAACCCGTACGCTCACACTAACCAGCCCGCTCACACTTACGCTGCCCCTAAACCGTTGTCGTACCCTCACCTGGACCCTAAACCGTCCCCATCCCCTAACCCTAACCCTACCCAAACCCTAACCCTAACACGTCCCCGAAGCCTTCCACTCACCCATTCCCTAATCCTAACACGTACGCTCACACTAACCCACGCCCTCACACGTACGCTCCCCCTAAACCGTGGTCGTACCCTCACCTGGATCCTAAACCGTCCCCGTCTCCTAACCCTAACCCTAGCCCGAACCCTAACCCTAACCCTTCCCCGAAGCCTTCCCCTCACACGTCCCCTAATCCTAAGCCATACGCTCACACTAACCCGCGCCCTCACATGAACGCTCCCCCGAAACCGCTGTCGTACTCTCACCTGGACCCGAAACCGTCCCCGTCCGCTAACCCTAACACTAGCCCAAACCATATCTATAACCCATTTCCGAAGCCTTCCCATCACCCGTCCACTAATCCTAACCCGTACGCTCACACTAACCCGCGCCCTCACACGTACGCTCCCCCTAAAGCGTTCTCGTACCCTCACCTGGACCCTAAACCGTCCCCGTCCCCTAACCCTAACCCTAGCCCGAACACTAACCCTAACCCTTCCCCGAAGCCTTCCCCTCACCCGTCCCCTAATCCTAACCCGTACGCTCACACTATCCATTCCGATCACACGTACGCTGCCCCTAAACCGTTGTCGTACCCACACCTGGACCCTAAACGGTCCCCATCCCCTAACCTTAACCCTAGCCCAGACCCTAACCCTAAACCTTCCCCGAAGCCTTCCCCTAACCCGTCCCCTAATCCTAACCCGTACGCTCACACTTACCCGCGCCCTCACACGTACGCTCCCCCTAAACCGTTTTCGTACCCTCACCTGGACCCTAAACCGTCCCCGTCCCCTAACCCTAACCCTAGCCCGAACCCTAACCCTAACCGTTGCCCGAAGCCTTCCCCTCACCCGTCCCCTAATCCTAACCCGTACGCTCACACTAAACAGCCCGCTCACATGTACGCTGCCCCTAAACCGTTGTGGTACCCTCACCTGGACCCTAAACCGTCCCCATCCCCTAACACTAACCCTACCCAAACCCTAACTCTAACCCGTCCCCGAAGCCTTCCCCTCACCCGTCCCCTAATCCTAACCCGGACGCTCACACTAACCCGCGCCCTCACACGTACGCTCCCCCTAAACCGTTGTCGTACCCTCACCTGGACCCTAAACCGTCCCCGTCACCTAACCTTAACCCTAGCCCGAACCCTAACCCTAACCCTTCAACAAAGCTTTCCCCTAACCAGTCCCCTAATCCTAACCCGTACGCTCACACTAACCGGCGCCCGCAAACGTACGCTCCCCCTAAACCGTTGTCGTACACTCACCTGGACCCTAAACCGTCCCCGTCCCCTAAACCTAACCCTAGCCCGAACCCAAACCCTAACCCTTCCCCGAAGCCTTCGCTTCACCCGTCCCCTAAAACTAACCCGTAAGCTCACACTACCACGCGCCCTCACACGTACGCTCCCCCTAAACCGTTGTCGTACACTCACCTGGACCCTAAACCGCCCCCGTCCCCTAACCCTAACCCTAGCCCACACCCTATCCATAACCCTTTTCCGAAGCCTCCCCCTCACCCGTCCCCTAATCCTAACCCGTACGCTCACACTAACCCGCGCCCTCACACTTACGCTCCCCCTAAACCGTTGTCGTAACCTCACCTGGACCCTAAACCGTCCCCGTACCCTAACCCTACCCCTAGCCCGAACCCTAACCCTAAACCTTCCCCGAAGCCTTCCCCTCACCCGTCCCCTAATCCTAAACCGTACGCTCACACTAACCCACGCCTTCACACATATGCTCCCCCTAACCGTTGTCGTACCCTCACCTGGACCCTAAACCGTCCCCGTCCCTTAACCCTAACCCTAGCCCGAACCCTATCCCTAACACTTCCCTGAAGCCTTCCCCTCACTAGTCCCCTAATCCTAACCCGTACGTTCACACTAACCCGCGCCCTCACACGTATGCTCCACCTAAACCGCTGTCGTACCCTCATCAGGACCCGAAACCGTCCCCGTCCCTTAAGCCTAACCCTAGCCCGAACCCTAACCCTAACCCTTCCCCGAAGCCTTCCCCTCACCCGACTCCTAATCCTAACCCGAACGCTCACACTAACCCGCGCCCTCACACGTACGCTCCACCTAAACCGCTGTCGTACCCTCAACTGGACCCGAAACCGTCCCCGTCCCCTAACCCTAACCCTAGCCCGAAACCTAACCCTAACACTTCCCCGAAGCCTTCCCCTCACCCGTCTCCTAATCATAACCCGTAAGCTCACACTAACCCGTGCCCTCACACGTACGCTCCCCCTAAACCATTGTCGTACCCTCACCTGGGCCCTAAACCGTCCCCGTCCTCTAACCCTAACCCTAGCCCGAACCCTAACCCTAACCCTTCCCCGAAGCCTTCCCCTCACCCGTCCCCTAATCCTAACCCGTACGCTCACACTAACCCACGCCCTCACACGTACGCTCCCCCTAAACCGTTGTCGTACCCTCACCTGGACGTTAAACCGTCCCCGTCCCCTAACCCTAACCCTAACCCTAGCCCGAACCCTAACCCTAACCCTTCCCCGAAGCCTTCCCCTCAACCGTCCCCCAATCCTAACCCGTACGCTGACACTAACCCGCGCCCTCACACGTACGATCCCCCTAAACCATTGTCGTACCCTCACCTGGACCCTAAACCATCCCCGTCCCCTAACCCTAACCCTAGCCCGAACCCTAACCCTAACCCTTCCCCGAAGACATCACCTCACCCATCCCCTAATCCTAACCCGTACGCTCACACTAACCCACGCCCTCACACGTACGCTCCCCCTAAACCATTATCGTGCCCTCACCTGGACCCTAAACCGTCCCCATCCCCTAACCCTAACCCTAGCCCGAACCTTAACCCTAACCATTCCCCGAAACCTTCCCCTCACCCGTCCGCTAATCCTAACCCGTACGCTCACACTAACCCACGTCTTCACACGTATGCTCCCCCTAAACCGTTGTCGTACCCTCACCTGGACCCTAAACCGTCCCCGTCCCCTAACCCTAACCCTAGCCCGAACCCTAACCCTAACCCTTCCCCGAAGCCTTCCCCTCACCCGTCCCCTAATCCTGACCCGTACGCTCACACTATCCATTCCGCTCACACGTACGCTGCCCCTAAACCGTTGTCGTACCCACACCTGGACCCTAAACGGTCCCCATCCCCTAACCTTAACCCTAGCCCAGACCCTATTCCTAAACCTTCCCCGAAGCCTTCCCCTCACCCGTCCCCTAATCCTAACCCGTACGCTCACACTTACCCGCGCCCTCACACGTACGCTCCCCCTAAACCGTTTTCGTACCCTCACCTGGACCCTAAACCGTCCCCGTCCCCTAACCCTAACCCTAGCCCGAACCCTAACCTTAACCCTTCCCCGAAGCCTTCCCCTCACCCGTCCCCTAATCCTAACCCGTACGCTCACACTAAACAGCCCGCTCACACGTACGCTGCCCCTAAACCGTTGTGGTACCCTCACCTGGACCCTAAACCGTCCCCATCCCCTAACACTAACCCTACCCAAACCCTAACCCTAACCCGTCCCCGAAGCCTTCCCCTCACCCGTCCCCGAATCCTAACCCGTACGCTCAAACTAAACCGCGCCGTCACACGTACGCTACCCCTAAACCGCTGTCGTACCTTCATCTGGACCCGAAACCGTCCCCGTCCCCTAACCCTAACCCTAGCCCGAACCCTAACCTTAACCCTTTCCCGAAGCCTTCCCCTCACCCGTCTCCTAATCCTAACCCGAACTCTCACACTAACCCGCGCCCTCACACGTACACTCCACCTAAACCGCTCTAGTAACCTCAACGGGACCCGAAACCGTCCCCGTCCCCTAACCCTAACCCTAGCCCGAAACCTAACCCTAACACTTCCCCGAAGCCTTTCCCTCACCCGTCCCCTAATCCTAACCCGTAAGCTCACACTAACCCGTGCCCTCACATGTATGCTCCCCCTAAACCATTGTCGTACCCTCACCTGGGCCATAAACAGTCCCCATCCCCTAACCCGAACCCTAACCCTAACCCTTCCCCGAAGCCTTCCCCTCACCCGTCCCATAATCCTAACGCGTACGCTCACACTAACTCGCGCCTTCACACATACGCTCCCCCTAACCGTTGTCGTACCCTCACCTGGACGCTAAACCGTCCCTGTCCCCTAACCCTAACCCTAACCCTAGCCCGAACCCTAACCCTGACCCTTCCCCGAAGCCTTCCCGTCAACCGCCCCCAATCCTAACCCGTACGCTGACACTAACCCGCGCCCTCACACGTACGCTCCCCCTAAACCATTGTCGTACCCTCACCTGGACCCTAAACCATCCCCGTCCCCTAACCCTAACCCTAGCCCGAACCCTAACCCTAACCCTTCCCCGAAGACATCCCCTCACCCATCCCCTAATCCTAACCCGTACGCTCACACTAACCCGCGCCCTCACACGTACGCTCCCCCTAAACCATTATCGTGCCCTCACCTGGACCCTAAACCGTCCCCATCCCCTAACCCTAACCCTAGCCCGAACCTTAACCCTAACCATTCCCCGAAACCTTCCCCTCATCCGTCCGCTAATCCTAACCCGTACGCTCACACTAAACCACGTCTTCACACGTACGCTCCCCCTAAACCGTTGTCGTACCCTCACCTGGACCCTAAACCGTCCCCGTCCCCTAACCCTAACTCTAGCCCGAACCCTAACCCTAACCCTTCTCCGAAGCCTTCCCCTCACCCGTCCCCTAATCCTAACCCGTACGCTCACACTATCCATTCCGCTCACAAGTACGCTGCCCCTAAACCGTTGTCGTACCCACACCTGGACCCTAAACGGTCCCCATCCCCTAATCTTAACCCTAGCCCAGACCCTAACCCTAAACCTTCCCCGAAGCCTTCCCCTCACCCGTCCCCTAATCCTAACCCGTACGCTCACACTTACCCGCGCCCTCACACGTACGCTCCCCCTACACCGTTTTCGTACCCTCACCTGGACCCTAAACCATCCCCGTCCCCTAACCCTAACCCTAGCCCGAACCCTATCCCTAACCTTTCCCGGAAGCCTTCGCCTCACCCGTACCCTAATCCTTACCCGTACGCTCACACTAACCCGCGCCCTCACACGTACGATCCCCCAAACCGCTGTCGTACCCTCACCTGGACCCTAAACCGTCCCCGTCCCCTAACCCTAACCCTAGCCCACACCCTATCCATAACCCTTTTCCGAAGCCTTCCCCTCACCCGTCCCCTAATCCTAACCCGTACGCTCACACTAACCCGCGCCCTCACACTTACGCTCCCCCTAAACCGTTGTCGTAACCTCACCTGGACCCTAAACCGTCCCCGTCCCCTAACCCTACCCCTAGCCCGAACCCTAACCCTAAACCTTCCCCGAAGCCTTCCCTTCACCCGTCCCCTAATCCTAACCCGTACGCTCACACTAACCCGAGCCTTCACACGTACGCTCCCCCTAACCGTTGTCGTACCCTCACCTGGACGCTAAACCGTCCCCGTCCCCTAACCCTAACCCTAACCCTAGCCCGAACCCTAACCGTGACCCTTCCCCGAAGCCTTCCCCTCAACCGTCCCCCAATCCTAACCCGTACGCTGACACTAACCCGCGCCCTCACACGTACGCTCCCCCTAAACCATTGTCGTACCCTCACCTGGACCCTAAACCATCCCCATCCCCTAACCCTAACCCAAGCCCGAACCCTAACCCTAATCCTTCCCCGAAGACATCCCCTCACCCATCCCCTAATCCTAACCCGTACGCTCACACTAACCCGCACCCTCACACGTACGCTCCCCCTAAACCATTATCGTGCCCTCACCTGGACCCTAAACCGTCCCCATCCCCTAACCCTAACCCTAGCCCGAACCTTAACCCTAACCATTCCCCGAAACCTTCCCCTCACCCGTCCGCTAATCCTAACCCGTACGCTCACACTAACCCACGTCTTCACATGTACGCTCCCCCTAAACCGTTGTCGTACCCTCACCTGGACCCTAAACCGTCCCCGTCCCCTAACCCTAACCCTAGCCCGAACCCTAACCCTAACCCTTCCCCGAAGCCTTCCCCTCACCCGTCCCCTAATCCTAACCCGTACGCTCACACTATCCATTCCGCTCACACGTACGCTACCCCTAAACCGTTGTCGTACCCACACCTGGACCCTAAATGGTCCCCATCCCCTAACCTTAACCCTAGCCCACACCCTAACCCTAAACCTTCCCCGAAGCCTTCCCCTCACCCGTCCCCTAATCCTAACCCGTACGCTCACACTTACCCGCGCCCTCACACGTACGCTCCCCCTAAACCGTTTTCGTACCCTCACCTGGACCCTAAACCGTCCCCGTCCCCTAACCCTAACCCTAGCCCGAACCCTAACCCTAACCGTTGCCCGAAGCCTTCCCCTCACCCGTCCCCTAATCCTAACCCGTACGCTCACACTAAACAGCCCGCTCACACGTACGCTGCCCCTAAACCGTTGTTGTACCCTCACCTGGACCCTAAGCCGTCCCAATCCCCTAACACTAACCCTACCCAAACCCTAACCCTAACCCGTCCCCGAAGCCTTCCCCTCACCCGTCCCCTAATCCTAACCCGTACGCTCAAACTAACCCGCGCCGTCACACGAACGCTACCCCTAAACCGCTGTCGTACCTTCATCTGGACCCGAAACCGTCCCCGTCCCCTAACCCTAACCCTAGCCCGAACCCTAACCTTAACCCTTCCCCGAAGCCTTCCACTCACCCGTCTCCTAATCGTAACCCGAACGCTCACACTAACCCGCGCCCTCACACGTACGCTCCACCTAAACCGCTGTCGTACCCTCAACTGGACCCGAAACCGTCCCCATCCCCTAACCCTAACCCTAGCCCGAAACCTAACCCTAACACTTCCCCGAAGCCTTTCCCTCACCCGTCCCCTAATCCTAACCCGTAAGCTCACACTAACCCGTGTCCTCACATGTACGCTCCTCCTAAACCATTGTCGTACCCTCACCTGGGCCCTAAACCGTCCCCGTCCCCTAACCCTAAACCTAGCCCGAACCCTAACCCTAACCCTTCCCCGAAGCCTTCCCCTCACCCTTCCCGTAATCCTAACCCGTACGCTCACACTAACCCGCGCCCTCACACGTACGCTCCCCCTAAACCGTTGTCGTACCCTCACCTGGACCCTAAACCGTCCCCGTCCCCAAACCCTAACCCTAGCCCGAACCCTAAGCCTAACCCTTCCCCGAAGCCTTCCCGTCACCCGTCCCCTAATCCTAACCCGTACGCTCAAACTAACCCGCGCCCTAACACGTACGCTCCCCCTAAATCTTTGTCGTACCCTCACCTGGACCCTAAACCGTCCCCGTCACCTAACCTTAACCCTAGCCCGAACCCTAACCCTAACCCTTCAACAAAGCCTTCCCCTAACCTGTCCCCTAATCCTAACCCGTACGCTCACACTAACCCGCGCCCTCACACTTACGCTCCCCCTAAACCGTTGTCGTAACCTCACCTGGACCCTAAAACGTCCCCGTCCCCTAACCCTAACCCTAGCCCGAACCCTAACCCTAAACCTTCTCCGAAGCCTTCCCCTCACCCGTCCCCTAATCCTAACGCGTACGCTCACACTAACCCACGCCCTCACACGTACGCTCCCCCTAAACCGTTGTCGTACCCTCACCTGGACGTTAAACCGTCCCCGTCCCCTAACCCTAACCCTAACCCTAGCCCGAACCCTAACCCTAACTCTTCCCCGAAGCCTTCCCCTCAACCGTCCCCCAATCCTAACCCGTACGCTGACACTAACCCGCGCCCTCACACGTACGATCCCCCTAAACCATTGTCGTACCCTCACCTGGACCCTAAACCATCCCCGTCCCCTAACCCTAACCCTAGCCCGAACCCTAACCCTAACCCTTCCCCGAAGACATCACCTCACCCATCCCCTAATCCTAACCCGTACGCTCACACTAACCCACGCCCTCACACGTACGCTCCCCCTAAACCATTATCGTGCCCTCACCTGGACCCTAAACCGTCCCCATCCCCTAACCCTAACCCTAGCCCGAACCTTAACCCTAACCATTCCCCGAAACCTTCCCCTCACCCGTCCGCTAATCCTAACCCGTACGCTCACACTAACCCACGTCTTCACACGTATGCTCCCCCTAAACCGTTGTCGTACCCTCACCTGGACCCTAAACCGTCCCCGTCCCCTAACCCTAACCCTAGCCCGAACCCTAACCCTAACCCTTCCCCGAAGCCTTCCCCTCACCCGTCCCCTAATCCTGACCCGTACGCTCACACTATCCATTCCGCTCACACGTACGCTGCCCCTAAACCGTTGTCGTACCCACACCTGGACCCTAAACGGTCCCCATCCCCTAACCTTAACCCTAGCCCAGACCCTATCCCTAAACCTTCCCCGAAGCCTTCCCCTCACCCGTCCCCTAATCCTAACCCGTACGCTCACACTTACCCGCGCCCTCACACGTACGCTCCCCCTAAACCGTTTTCGTACCCTCACCTGGACCCTAAACCGTCCCCGTCCCCTAACCCTAACCCTAGCCCGAACACTAACCTTAACCCTTCCCCGAAGCCTTCCCCTCACCCGTCCCCTAATCCTAACCCGTACGCTCACACTAAACAGCCCGCTCACACGTACGCTGCCCCTAAACCGTTGTGGTACCCTCACCTGGACCCTAAACCGTCCCCATCCCCTAACACTAACCCTACCCAAACCCTAACCCTAACCCGTCCCCGAAGCCTTCCCCTCACCCGTCCCCGAATCCTAACCCGTACGCTCAAACTAAACCGCGCCGTCACACGTACGCTACCCCTAAACCGCTGTCGTACCTTCATCTGGACCCGAAACCGTCCCCGTCCCCTAACCCTAACCCTAGCCCGAACCCTAACCTTAACCCTTTCCCGAAGCCTTCCCCTCACCCGTCTCCTAATCCTAACCCGAACTCTCACACTAACCCGCGCCCTCACACGTACACTCCACCTAAACCGCTGTCGTAACCTCAACGGGACCCGAAACCGTCCCCGTCCCCTAACCCTAACCTTAGCCCGAAACCTAACCCTAACACTTCCCCGAAGCCTTTCCCTCACCCGTCCCCTAATCCTAACCCGTAAGCTCACACTAACCCGTGCCCTCACATGTATGCTCCCCCTAAACCATTGTCGTACCCTCACCTGGGCCATAAACAGTCCCCATCCCCTAACCCGAACCCTAACCCTAACCCTTCCCCGAAGCCTTCCCCTCACCCGTCCCATAATCCTAACGCGTACGCTCACACTAACTCGCGCCTTCACACATACGCTCCCCCTAACCGTTGTCGTACCCTCACCTGGACGCTAAACCGTCCCTGTCCCCTAACCCTAACCCTAACCCTAGCCCGAACCCTAACCCTGACCCTTCCCCGAAGCCTTCCCGTCAACCGTCCCCCAATCCTAACCCGTACGCTGACACTAACCCGCGCCCTCACACGTACGCTCCCCCTAAACCATTGTCGTACCCTCACCTGGACCCTAAACCATCCCCGTCCCCTAACCCTAACCCTAGCCCGAACCCTAACCCTAACCCTTCCCCGAAGACATCCCCTCACCCATCCCCTAATCCTAACCCGTACGCTCACACTAACCCGCGCCCTCACACGTACGCTCCCCCTAAACCATTATCGTGCCCTCACCTGGACCCTAAACCGTCCCCATCCCCTAACCCTAACCCTAGCCCGAACCTTAACCCTAACCATTCCCCGAAACCTTCCCCTCATCCGTCCGCTAATCCTAACCCGTACGCTCACACTAAACCACGTCTTCACACGTACGCTCCCCCTAAACCGTTGTCGTACCCTCACCTGGACCCTAAACCGTCCCCGTCCCCTAACCCTAACTCTAGCCCGAACCCTAACCCTAAACCTTCTCCGAAGCCTTCCCCTCACCCGTCCCCTAATCCTAACACGTACGCTCACACTATCCATTCCGCTCACAAGTACGCTGCCCCTAAACCGTTGTCGTACCCACACCTGGACCCTAAACGGTCCCCATCCCCTAATCTTAACCCTAGCCCAGACCCTAACCCTAAACCTTCCCCGAAGCCTTCCCCTCACCCGTCCCCTAATCCTAACCCGTACGCTCACACTTACCCGCGCCCTCACACGTACGCTCCCCCTACACCGTTTTCGTACCCTCACCTGGACCCTAAACCATCCCCGTCCCCTAACCCTAACCCTAGCCCGAACCCTATCCCTAACCTTTCCCGGAAGCCTTCGCCTCACCCGTACCCTAATCCTTACCCGTACGCTCACACTAACCCGCGCCCTCACACGTACGATCCCCCAAACCGCTGTCGTACCCTCACCTGGACCCTAAACCGTCCCCGTCCCCTAACCCTAACCCTAGCCCACACCCTATCCATAACCCTTTTCCGAAGCCTTCCCCTCACCCGTCCCCTAATCCTAACCCGTACGCTCACACTAACCCGCGCCCTCACACTTACGCTCCCCCTAAACCGTTGTCGTAACCTCACCTGGACCCTAAACCGTCCCCGTCCCCTAACCCTACCCCTAGCCCGAACCCTAACCCTAAACCTTCCCCGAAGCCTTCCCTTCACCCGTCCCCTAATCCTAACCCGTACGCTCACACTAACCCGAGCCTTCACACGTACGCTCCCCCTAACCGTTGTCGTACCCTCACCTGGACGCTAAACCGTCCCCGTCCCCTAACCCTAACCCTAACCCTAGCCCGAACCCTAACCGTGACCCTTCCCCGAAGCCTTCCCCTCAACCGTCCCCCAATCCTAACCCGTACGCTGACACTAACCCGCGCCCTCACACGTACGCTCCCCCTAAACCATTGTCGTACCCTCACCTGGACCCTAAACCATCCCCATCCCCTAACCCTAACCCAAGCCCGAACCCTAACCCTAACCCTTCCCCGAAGACATCCCCTCACCCATCCCCTAATCCTAACCCGTACGCTCACACTAACCCGCGCCCTCACACGTACGCTCCCCCTAAACCATTATCGTGCCCTCACCTGGACCCTAAACCGTCCCCATCCCCTAACCCTAACCCTAGCCCGAACCTTAACCCTAACCATTCCCCGAAACCTTCCCCTCACCCGTCCGCTAATCCTAACCCGTACGCTCACACTAACCCACGTCTTCACATGTACGCTCCCCCTAAACCGTTGTCGTACCCTCACCTGGACCCTAAACCGTCCCCGTCCCCTAACCCTAACCCTAGCCCGAACCCTAACCCTAACCCTTCCCCGAAGCCTTCCCCTCACCCGTCCCCTAGTCCTAACCCGTACGCTCACACTATCCATTCCGCTCACACGTACGCTACCCCTAAACCGTTGTCGTACCCACACCTGGACCCTAAATGGTCCCCATCCCCTAACCTTAACCCTAGCCCACACCCTAACCCTAAACCTTCCCCGAAGCCTTCCCCTCACCCGTCCCCTAATCCTAACCCGTACGCTCACACTTACCCGCGCCCTCACACGTACGCTCCCCCTAAACCGTTTTCGTACCCTCACCTGGACCCTAAACCGTCCCCGTCCCCTAACCCTAACCCTAGCCCGAACCCTAACCCTAACCGTTGCCCGAAGCCTTCCCCTCACCCGTCCCCTAATCCTAACCCGTACGCTCACACTAAACAGCCCGCTCACACGTACGCTGCCCCTAAACCGTTGTTGTACCCTCACCTGGACCCTAAGCCGTCCCAATCCCCTAACACTAACCCTACCCAAACCCTAACCCTAACCCGTCCCCGAAGCCTTCCCCTCACCCGTCCCCTAATCCTAACCCGTACGCTCAAACTAACCCGCGCCGTCACACGAACGCTACCCCTAAACCGCTGTCGTACCTTCATCTGGACCCGAAACCGTCCCCGTCCCCTAACCCTAACCCTAGCCCGAACCCTAACCTTAACCCTTCCCCGAAGCCTTCCACTCACCCGTCTCCTAATCCTAACCCGAACGCTCACACTAACCCGCGCCCTCACACGTACGCTCCACCTAAACCGCTGTCGTACCCTCAACTGGACCCGAAACCGTCCCCATCCCCTAACCCTAACCCTAGCCCGAAACCTAACCCTAACACTTCCCCGAAGCCTTTCCCTCACCCGTCCCCTAATCCTAACCCGTAAGCTCACACTAACCCGTGTCCTCACATGTACGCTCCTCCTAAACCATTGTCGTACCCTCACCTGGGCCCTAAACCGTCCCCGTCCCCTAACCCTAAACCTAGCCCGAACCCTAACCCTAACCCTTCCCCGAAGCCTTCCCCTCACCCTTCCCATAATCCTAACCCGTACGCTCACACTAACCCGCGCCCTCACACGTACGCTCCCCCTAAACCGTTGTCGTACCCTCACCTGGACCCTAAACCGTCCCCGTCCCCAAACCCTAACCCTAGCCCGAACCCTAACCCTAACCCTTCCCCGAAGCCTTCCCGTCACCCGTCCCCTAATCCTAACCCGTACGC
The DNA here is from genome assembly GCF_964270905.1 of Leucopleurus acutus. Lineage (NCBI taxonomy): Eukaryota > Metazoa > Chordata > Mammalia > Artiodactyla > Delphinidae > Leucopleurus > Leucopleurus acutus. The sequence continues at coordinate 65,411 of NW_028138810.1, read as the reverse complement.
TCAAACTAACCCGCGCCCTAACACGTACGCTCCCCCTAAATCTTTGTCGTACCCTCACCTGGACCCTAAACCGTCCCCGTCACCTAACCTTAACCCTAGCCCGAACCCTAACCCTAACCCTTCAACAAAGCCTTCCCCTAACCTGTCCCCTAATCCTAACCCGTACGCTCACACTAACCCGCGCCCTCACACTTACGCTCCCCCTAAACCGTTGTCGTAACCTCACCTGGACCCTAAAACGTCCCCGTCCCCTAACCCTAACCCTAGCCCGAACCCTAACCCTAAACCTTCTCCGAAGCCTTCCCCTCACCCGTCCCCTAATCCTAACGCGTACGCTCACACTAACACGCGCCTTCACACGTACGCTCCCCTAACCGTTGTCGTACCCTCACCTGGACGCTAAACCGTCCCTGTCCCCTAACCCTAACCCTAACCCTAGCCCGAACCCTAACCCTGACCCTTCCCCGAAGCCTTCCCGTCAACCGTCCCCCAATCCTAACCCGTACGCTGACACTAACCCGCGCCCTCACACGTACGCTCCCCCTAAACCATTGTCGTACCCTCACCTGGACCCTAAACCATCCCCGTCCCCTAACCCTAACCCTAGCCCGAACCCTAACCCTAACCGTTCCCCGAAGACATCCCCTCACCCATCCCCTAATCCTAACCTGTACGCTCACACTAACCCGCGCCCTCACACGTACGCTCCCCCTAAACCATTATCGTGCCCTCACCTGGACCCTAAACCGTCCCCATCCCCTAACCCTAACCCTAGCCCGAACCTTAACCCTAAATATTCCCCGAAACCTTCCCCTCATCCGTCCGCTAATCCTAACCCGTACGCTCACACTAACCCACGTCTTCACACGTACGCTCCCCCTAAACCATTGTCGTACCCTCACCTGGACCCTAAACCGTCCCCGTCCCCTAACCCTAACCCTAGCCCGAACCCTAACCCTAACCCTTCTCCGAAGCCTTCCCCTCACCCGTCCCCTAATCCTAACCCGTACGCTCACACTATCCATTCCGCTCACAAGTACGCTGCCCCTAAACCGTTGTCGTACCCACACCTGGACCCTAAACGGTTCCCATCCCCTAATCTTAACCCTAGCCCAGACCCTAACCCTAAACCTTCCCCGAAGCCTTCCCCTCACCCGTCCCCTAATCCTAACCTGTACGCTCACACTTACCCGCGCCCTCACACGTACGCTCCCCCTACACCGTTTTCGTACCCTCACCTGGACCCTAAACCGTCCCCGTCCCCTAACCCTAACCCTAGCCCGAACCCTATCCCTAACCTTTCCCGGAAGCCTTCGCCTCACCCGTACCCTAATCCTTACCCGTACGCTCACACTAACACGCGCCCTCACACGTACGCTCCCCCTAAACCATTATCGTGCCCTCACCTGGACCCTAAACCGTCCCCATCCCCTAACCCTAACCCTAGCCCGAACCTTAACCCTAACCATTCCCCGAAACCTTCCCCTCACCCGTCCGCTAATCCTAACTCGTACGCTCACACTAACCCACGTCTTCACACGTACGCTCCCCATAAACCGTTGTCGTACCCTCACCTGGACCCTAAACCGTCCCCGTCCCCTAACCCTAACCCTAGCCCGAACCCTAACCCTAACCCTTCCCCGAAGCCTTCCCCTCACCCGTCCCCTAATCCTAACCCGTACGCTCACAAGAACCGGCGCCCGCACACGTACGCTCCCCCTAAACCGTTGTCGTACACTCACCTGGACCCTAAACCGTCCCCGTCCCCTAAACCTAACCCTAGCCCGAACCCTAACCCTAACCCTTCCCCGAAGCCTTCGCTTCACCCGTCCCCTAAAACTAACCCGTAAGCTCACACTACCACGCGCCCTCACACGTACGCTCCCCCTAAACCGTTGTCGTAACCTCACATGGACCCTAAACCGTCCCCGTCCCCTAACCCTACCCCTAGCCCGAACCCTAACCTTAAACCTTCCCCGAAGCCTTCCCCTCACCCGTCCCCTAATCCTAACCCGTACGCTCACACTAACCCGCGCCTTCACACGTACGCTCCCCCTAACCGTTGTCGTACCCTCACCTGGACGCTAAACCGTCCCCGTCCCCGTCCCCTAACCCTAACCCTAGCCCGAACCCTAACCCTGACCCTTCCCCGAAGCCTTCCCGTCAACTGTCCCAGAATCCTAACCCGTACGCTGACACTAACAAGCGCCCTCACACGTACGCTCCCCCTAAACCATTGTCGTACCCTCACCTGGACCCTAAACCATCCCCATCCCCTAACCCTAACCCTAGCCCGAACCCTAACCCTAACCCTTCCCCGAAGACATCCCCTCACCCATCCCCTAATCCTAACCCGTACGCTCACACTAACCCGCGCCCTCACACGTACGCTCACCCTAAACCATTATCGTGCCCTCACCTGGACCCTAAACCGTCCCCATCCCCTAACCCTAACCCTAGCCCGAACCTTAACCCTAACCATTCCCCGAAACCTTCCCCTCACCCGTCCGCTAATCCTAACCTGTACGCTCACACTAACCCACGTCTTCACACGTACGCTCCCCCTAAACCGTTGTCGTACCCTCACCTGGACCCTAAACCGTCCCCGTCCCCTAACCCTAACCCTAGCCCGAACCCTAACCCTAACCGTTCCCCGAAGCCTTCCCCTCACCCGTCCCCTAATCCTAACCCGTACGCTCACACTATCCATTCCGCTCACACGTACGCTACCCCTAAACCGTTGTCGTACCCACACCTGGACCCTAAATGGTCCCCATCCCCTAACCTTAACCCTAGCCCACACCCTAACCCTAAACCTTCCCCGAAGCCTTCCCCTCACCCGTCCCCTAATCCTAACCCGTACGCTCACACTTACCCGCGCCCTCACACGTACGCTCCCCCTAAACCGTTTTCGTACCCTCACCTGGACCCTAAACCGTCCCCGTCCCCTAACACTAACCCTAGCCCGAACCCTAACCCTAACCGTTGCCCGAAGCCTTCCCCTCACCCGTCCCCTAATCCTAACCCGTACGCTCACACTAAACAGCCCGCTCACACGTACGCTGCCCCTAAACCGTTGTTGTACCCTCACCTGGACCCTAAGCCGTCCCAATCCCCTAACACTAACCCTACCCAAACCCTAACCCTAACCCGTCCCCGAAGCCTTCCCCTCACCCGTCCCCTAATCCTAACCCGTACGCTCAAACTAACCCGCGCCGTCACACGAACGCTACCCCTAAACCGCTGTCGTACCTTCATCTGGACCCGAAACCGTCCCCGTCCCCTAACCCTAACCCTAGCCCGAACCCTAACCTTAACCCTTCCCCGAAGCCTTCCACTCACCCGTCTCCTAATCCTAACCCGAACGCTCACACTAACCCGCGCCCTCACACGTACGCTCCACCTAAACCGCTGTCGTACCCTCAACTGGACCCGAAACCGTCCCCATCCCCTAACCCTAACCCTAGCCCGAAACCTAACCCTAACACTTCCCCGAAGCCTTTCCCTCACCCGTCCCCTAATCCTAACCCGTAAGCTCACACTAACCCGTGTCCTCACATGTACGCTCCTCCTAAACCATTGTCGTACCCTCACCTGGGCCCTAAACCGTCCCCGTCCCCTAACCCTAAACCTAGCCCGAACCCTAACCCTAACCCTTCCCCGAAGCCTTCCCCTCACCCTTCCCGTAATCCTAACCCGTACGCTCACACTAACCCGCGCCCTCACACGTACGCTCCCCCTAAACCGTTGTCGTACCCTCACCTGGACCCTAAACCGTCCCCGTCCCCAAACCCTAACCCTAGCCCGAACCCTAACCCTAACCCTTCCCCGAAGCCTTCCCGTCACCCGTCCCCTAATCCTAACCCGTACGCTCAAACTAACCCGCGCCCTAACACGTACGCTCCCCCTAAATCTTTGTCGTACCCTCACCTGGACCCTAAACCGTCCCCGTCACCTAACCTTAACCCTAGCCCGAACCCTAACCCTAACCCTTCAACAAAGCCTTCCCCTAACCTGTCCCCTAATCCTAACCCGTACGCTCACACTAACCCGCGCCCTCACACTTACGCTCCCCCTAAACCGTTGTCGTAACCTCACGTGGACCCTAAAACGTCCCCGTCCCCTAACCCTAACCCTAGCCCGAACCCTAACCCTAAACCTTCTCCGAAGCCTTCCCCTCACCCGTCCCCTAATCCTAACGCGTACGCTCACACTAACACGCGCCTTCACACGTACGCTCCCCTAACCGTTGTCGTACCCTCACCTGGACGCTAAACCGTCCCTGTCCCCTAACCCTAACCCTAACCCTAGCCCGAACCCTAACCCTGACCCTTCCCCGAAGCCTTCCCGTCAACCGTCCCCCAATCCTAACCCGTACGCTGACACTAACCCGCGCCCTCACACGTACGCTCCCCCTAAACCATTGTCGTACCCTCACCTGGACCCTAAACCATCCCCGTCCCCTAACCCTAACCCTAGCCCGAACCCTAACCCTAACCCTTCCCCGAAGACATCCCCTCACCCATCCCCTAATCCTAACCCGTACGCTCACACTAACCCGCGCCCTCACACGTACGCTCCCCCTAAACCATTATCGTGCCCTCACCTGGACCCTAAACCGTCCCCATCCCCTAACCCTAACCCTAGCCCGAACCTTAACCCTAACCATTCCCCGAAACCTTCCCCTCATCCGTCCGCTAATCCTAACCCGTACGCTCACACTAAACCACGTCTTCACACGTACGCTCCCCCTAAACCGTTGTCGTACCCTCACCTGGACCCTAAACCGTCCCCGTCCCCTAACCCTAACTCTAGCCCGAACCCTAACCCTAACCCTTCTCCGAAGCCTTCCCCTCACCCGTCCCCTAATCCTAACCCGTACGCTCACACTATCCATTCCGCTCACAAGTACGCTGCCCCTAAACCGTTGTCGTACCCACACCTGGACCCTAAACGGTCCCCATCCCCTAATCTTAACCCTAGCCCAGACCCTAACCCTAAACCTTCCCCGAAGCCTTCCCCTCACCCGTCCCCTAATCCTAACCCGTACGCTCACACTTACCCGCGCCCTCACACGTACGCTCCCCCTACACCGTTTTCGTACCCTCACCTGGACCCTAAACCATCCCCGTCCCCTAACCCTAACCCTAGCCCGAACTCTATCCCTAACCTTTCCCGGAAGCCTTCGCCTCACCCGTACCCTAATCCTTACCCGTACGCTCACACTAACCCGCGCCCTCACACGTACGCTCCCCCAAACCGCTGTCGTACCCTCACCTGGACCCTAAACCGTCCCCGTCCCCTAACCCTAACCCTAGCCCACACCCTATCCATAACCCTTTTCCGAAGCCTTCCCCTCACCCGTCCCCTAATCCTAACCCGTACGCTCACACTAACCCGCGCCCTCACACTTACGCTCCCCCTAAACCGTTGTCGTAACCTCACCTGGACCCTAAACCGTCCCCGTCCCCTAACCCTACCCCTAGCCTGAACCCTAACCCTAAACCTTCCCCGAAGCCTTCCCTTCACCCGTCCCCTAATCCTAACCCGTACGCTCACACTAACCCACGCCCTCACACGTACGCTCCCCCTAAACCGTTGTCGTACCCTCACCTGGACCCTAAACCGTCCCCGTCCTCTAACCCTAACCCTAGCCCGAACCCTAACCCTAACACTTCCCCGAAATCTTCTCCTCACCCGTCCCCTAATCCTAACCCGTTCGCTCACACTAACACGCGCCCTCACACGTATGCTCCCCCTAAACCATTGTCGTACCCTCACCTGGACCCTAAACCATCCCCGTCCCCTAACCCTAACCCTAGCCCGAACCGTATCCCTAACCATTCCCCGAAACCATCCCCTCACCCGTCCCCTAATCCTAACCTGTACTTTCACACTAACCCGCGCCCTCACACGTACGCTCCCCCTAAACCGTTGTCGTACCCTCACCTGGACCCTATACATCCCCATCCCCTAACCCTAACCCTAGCCCGAACCCTCACCCTAACCCTTCACCGAAGCCTTCCCCTCACCCGTCCCCTATTCCTAACCCGTAGGCTCACACTAACCCGCGCCCTCACACGTACGCTCACCCTAAAGCATTGTCGTACCCTCACCTGGACCCTAAACGCTCCCCGTCACCTAACCCTAACCCTAGTCCGAACCCTAACCCTAACCCTTCCCCGAAGCCTTCCCCTCACCCGTCCCCTAATCCTAACCCATATGCTCACACTGACACGCGCCCTCACACGTACGCTCCCCCTAAACCGCTGTAATACCCTCACCTGGACCCTAAACCATCCCCGTCCCCTAATCCTAACCCTAGCCCGAACCCTAACCCTAACACTTCCCCAAAGCCTTCCTCTCACCCGTATCCTAATCCTAACCCGTACGCTCACACTAACCCACACCCTCACACGTACGCTCCCCCTAAAGCGTTGTCGTACCCTCACCTGGACCCTAAACGGTCCCCATCCCGTAACCCTAACCCTAGCCCGAACCCTAACCCTAACGCTTCCCCGAAGCCTTCCCCTCACCCGTCCCCTAATCCTAACCCGAACGCTCACACTAACCCACGCCCTCACACGTACGCACCCCCTAAACCGTTGTCGTACCTTCACTTGAACCCTAAACCGTCCCCATCCCTTAACCCTAACACTACCGAAACCCAACCCTAACCCGTCCCCGAAGCCTTCCCCTCAACGATCCCCTAATCCTAACCCGTACGCTCACACTAACCCGCGCCCTCACACGTACACTCCCCCTAAACCGTTGTCATACCCTCACCTGGACCCTAAACCGACCCCGTCCCCTAACCCTAACCCTAGCCCGAACCCTAACCCTAACACTTTCCCGAAGCCTTCCCCTCACCGGTCCCCTAATCCTAACCCGTACGCTCACACTAACATGTGCCCTCACACGTACGATCCCCATAAACCGTTGTCGTACCCTCACCTGGACCCTAAACCGTCCCCGTCCGTTAACCCTAACCCTAGCCCGAACCCTAAACCTAACCCTTCCCCGAAGCCTTCCCCTCACCCGTGCCCTAATCTTAACCCGTACGCTCACACTAACCTACGGCATCACACGTACGCTCCCCCTAAACCGCTGTCGTACCCTCATCTGGACCCGAAACCGTCCCCGTCCCCTAACCCTAACCCTAGGCCGAACCCTAACCCTAACACTTCCCCGAAGCCTTCCCCTCACCCGTCTCCTAATCCTAACCCGAACGCTCACACTAACCCACGCCCTCACACGTACGCTCCACCTAAACCGCTGTCGTACCCTCAACTGGACCCGAAACCGTCCTCGTACCCTAACCCTAACCCTAGCCCGAACCCTAACCCTAACACTTCCCCAAAGCCTTCCCCTCACCCGTCCCCTAATCCTAACCCGTAAGCTCACACTAACCCGTGCCCTCACACGTACGCTCCCCCTAAACCATTGTCGTACTCTCACCTGGGCCCTAAACATTCCCCGTCCCCTAACCCTAACCCTAGCCCGAACCCTAACCCTAAACCTTCCCCGAAGCCTTCCCCTCACCCGTCCCCTAATCCTAACCCGTACGCTCACACTAACCCATGCCCTCACACGTACGCTCCCCCTAAACCGTTGTCGTACCCTCACCTGGACCCTAAACCGTCCCCGTCACCTAACCCTAACCCTAGCCCGAACCCTAACCCTAACCCTTCCCCGAAGCTTTCCCCTCACCCGTCCCTTAATCCTATCCCGTACGCTCACACTTACACGCGACTTCACACGTACGCTCCCCCTAAACCGTTGTCGTACCCTCACCTGGACCCTAAACCGTCCCCGTTCCCTAACCCTAACCCTAGCCCGAACCCTAACACTAACCCTTCCGCGAAGCCTTCCCCTCACCCGTCACCTAATCCTAACCCGTACGCTCACACTAACCTGCGCCCCCACACGTACGCTCCCCCTAAACCATTGTCGTACCCTCAACTGGACCCTAAACCGTCCCCGTCCCCTAACCCTAACCCTAGCCCAAACCCTATCCATAACCCTTTTCCGAAGCCTTCCCCTCACCCGTCCCCTAATCCTAACCCGTACGCTCACACTAACCCGTGCCCTCACACGTACACTCCCCCTAAACCGCTGTCGTACCCTCAACTGGACCCGAAACCGTCCCCGTCCCCTAACCCTAACCCTAGCCCAAACCCTATCCATAACACTTTTCCGAAGCCTTCCCCTCACCCGTCCCCTAATCCTAACACGTATGCTCACACTGACCCGCGACCTCACACGTACGCTCCCCCTAAAGCGTTGTCGTACCCTCACCTGGACCCTAAAACGTCCCCGTCCCCTAACCCTAACCCTAGCCCGAACCCTTACCCTAACCCTTCCCCGAAGCCTTCCCCTCAACCGTCCCTAATCCTAACCCGTACGCTCACACTATCCAGCCCGCTCACACGTACGCTCCCCCTAAACCGTTGTCGTACCCTCACCTGGACCCTAAACCGTCCCCGTCGCCTAACCCTAACCCTAGCCAGAACCCTAACACTAACCCTTCCCCGAAGCCTTCCCATCACCCGTCCCCTAATCCTATCCCGTACGCTCACACTAACACGCGCCCACACATACGCTCCCCCTAAAGTGTTGTCTTACCCTCAGCTGGACCTTAAACCGTCCCCGTCCCCTAAACCTAACCCTTCCCCGAAGCCTTCTCCTCACCCGTCGCCTAATTCTAACCCGTACGCTCACACTAACCCGCGCCCTCACACGTACGCTCCCCCTAAACCGTTGTCGTACCCTCACCTGGACCCTAAACCGTCCCCGTCCCCTAACCCTATCCCTAGCCCGAACCCTAACCCTAACACTTCCCCAAAGCCTTCCCCTCACCCGTCCCCTAATCCTAACCCGTATGCTCACACTAACCCGCGCCCTCACACGTACGCTCCCCCTAAATCGTTGTCGTACCCTCACCTGGACCCTAAAACGTCCCCGTCCCCTAAACCTAACCCTAGCCCGAACCCTAACCCTAACCCTTCCCCGAAGCCTTCCCCTCACCCGTCCCCTAATCCTAACCCGTACGCTCACACTATCCAGCCCGCTCACTCGTACGCTGCCCCTAAACCGTTGTCGTACCCTCACCTGGACCCTAAACCATCCCCGTTCCCTAACCCTAACCCTAGCCCGAACCCTAACCCTAACCCTTCCCCGAAGCCTTCCCCTCACCCGTCTCCTAATCCTAACCCGTACGCTCACATAACCCACGCCCTCACACGTACGCTCCCCCTAAACCGTTGTCGTACCTTCACCTGGACCCTAAACCGACCCCGTCCCCTAACCCTAACCCTAGCCCGAACCGTATCCCTAACCATTCCCCGAAACCATCCCCTCACCCGTCCCCTAATCCTAACCTGTACTTTCACACTAACCCGCGCCCTCACACGTACACTCCCCCTAAACCGTTGTCGTACCCTCACCTGGACCCTATACATCCCCATCCTCTAACCCTAACCCTAGCCCGAACCCTCACCCTAACCCTTCACCGAAGCCTTCCCCTCACCCGTCCCCTATTCCTAACCCGTAGGCTCACACTAACCCGCGCCCTCACACGTACGCTCACCCTAAAGCATTGTCGTACCCTCACCTGGACCCTAAACGCTCCCCGTCACCTAACCCTAACCCTAGTCCGAACCCTAACCCTAACCCTTCCCCGAAGCCTTCCCCTCACCCGTCCCCTAATCCTAACCCATATGCTCACACTGACACGCGCCCTCACACGTACGCTCCCCCTAAACCGCTGTAATACCCTCACCTGGACCCTAAACCATCCCCGTCCCCTAATCCTAACCCTAGCCCGAACCCTAACCCTAACACTTCCCCAAAGCCTTCCCCTCACCCGTATCCTAATCCTAACCCGTACGCTCACACTAACCCGCACCCTCACACGTACGCTCCCCCTAAAGCGTTGTCGTACCCTCACCTGGACCCTAAACCGTCCCCATCCCGTAACCCTAACCCTAGCCCGAACCCTAACCCTAACGCTTCCCCGAAGCCTTACCCTCACCCGTCCCCTAATCCTAACCCGAACGCTCACACTAACCCACGCCCTCACACGTACGCACCCCCTAAACCGTTGTCGTACCTTCACTTGAACCCTAAACCGTCCCCATCCCTTAACCCTAACACTACCGAAACCCTAACCCTAACCCGTCCCCGAAGCCTTCCCCTCAACGATACCCTAATCCTAACCCGTACGCTCACACTAACCCGCGCCCTCACACGTACACTCCCCCTAAACCGTTGTCATACCCTCACCTGGACCCTAAACCGACCCCGTCCCCTAACCCTAACCCTAGCCCGAACCCTAACCCTAACACTTTCCCGAAGCCTTCCCCTCACCGGTCCCCTAATCCTAACCCGTACGCTCACACTAACATGTGCCCTCACACGTACGATCCCCATAAACCGTTGTCGTACCCTCACCTGGACCCTAAACCGTCCCCGTCCGTTAACCCTAACCCTAGCCCGAACCCTAAACCTAACCCTTCCCGGAAGCCTTCCCCTCACCCGTCCCCTAATCTTAACCCGTACGCTCACACTAACCCACGGCATCACACGTACGCTCCCCCTAAACCGCTGTCGTACCCTCATCTGGACCCGAAACCGTCCCCGTCCCCTAACCCTAACCCTAGGCCGAACCCTAACCCTAACACTTCCCCGAAGCCTTCCCCTCACCCGTCTCCTAATCCTAACCCGAACGCTCACACTAACCCGCGCCCTCACACGTACGCTCCACCTAAACCGCTGTCGTACCCTCAACTGGACCCGAAACCGTCCTCGTACCCTAACCCTAACCCTAGCCCGAACCCTAACCCTAACACTTCCCCAAAGCCTTCCCCTCACCCGTCCCCTAATCCTAACCCGTAAGCTCACACTAACCCGTGCCCTCACACGTACGCTCCCCCTAAACCATTGTCGTACTCTCACCTGGGCCCTAAACATTCCCCGTCCCCTAACCCTAACCCTAGCCCGAACCCTAACCCTAAACCTTCCCCGAAGCCTTCCCCTCACCCGTCCCCTAATCCTAACCCGTACGCTCACACTAACCCACGCCCTCACACGTACGCTCCCCCTAAACCGTTGTCGTACCCTCACCTGGACCCTAAACCGTCCCCGTCACCTAACCCTAACCCTAGCCCGAACCCTAACCCTAACCCTTCCCCGAAGCTTTCCCCTCACCCGTCCCTTAATCCTATCCCGTACGCTCACACTTACACGCGACTTCACACGTACGCTCCCCCTAAACCGTTGTCGTACCCTCACCTGGACCCTAAACCGTCCCCGTTCCCTAACCCTAACCCTAGCCCGAACCCTAACACTAACCCTTCCGCGAAGCCTTCCCCTCACCCGTCACCTAATCCTAACCCGTACACTTACACTAACCTGCACCCCCACACGTACGCTCCCCCTAAACCATTGTCGTACCCTCAACTGGACCCTAAACCGTCCCCGTCCCCTAACCCTAACCCTAGCCCAAACCCTATCCATAACCCTTTTCCGAAGCCTTCCCCTCACCCGTCCCCTAATCCTAACCCGTACGCTCACACTAACCCGTGCCCTCACACGTACACTCCCCCTAAACCGCTGTCGTACCCTCAACTGGACACGAAACCGTCCCCGTCCCCTAACCCTAACCCTAGCCCAAACCCTATCCATAACACTTTTCCGAAGCCTTCCCCTCACCCGTCCCCTAATCCTAACACGTATGCTCACACTGACCCGCGACCTCACACGTACGCTCCCCCTAAAGCGTTGTCGTACCCTCACCTGGACCCTAAAACGTCCCCGTCCCCTAACCCTAACCCTAGCCCGAACCCTTACCCTAACCCTTCCCCGAAGCCTTCCCCTCAACCGTCCCTAATCCTAACCCGTACGCTCACACTATCCAGCCCGCTCACACGTACGCTCCCCCTAAACCGTTGTCGTACCCTCACCTGGACCCTAAACCGTCCCCGTCGCCTAACCCTAACCCTAGCCAGAACCCTAACACTAACCCTTCCCCGAAGCCTTCCCATCACCCGTCCCCTAATCCTATCCCGTACGCTCACACTAACACGCGCCCACACATACGCTCCCCCTAAAGTGTTGTCTTACCCTCAGCTGGACCTTAAACCGTCCCCGTCCCCTAAACCTAACCCTTCCCCGAAGCCTTCTCCTCACCCGTCGCCTAATTCTAACCCGTACGCTCACACTAACCCGCGCCCTCACACGTACGCTCCCCCTAAACCGTTGTCGTACCCTCACCTGGACCCTAAACCGTCCCCGTCCCCTAACCCTATCCCTAGCCCGAACCCTAACCCTAACCCTTCCCCAAAGCCTTCCCCTCACCCGTCCCCTAATCCTAACCCGTATGCTCACACTAACCCGCGCCCTCACACGTACGCTCCCCCTAAATCGTTGTCGTACCCTCACCTGGACCCTAAAACGTCCCCGTCCCCTAAACCTAACCCTAGCCCGAACCCTAACCCTAACCCTTCCCCGAAGCCTTCCCCTCACCCGTCCCCTAATCCTAACCCGTACGCTCACACTAACCTGCGCCCTCACACGTATGCTCCCCCGAAACCGTTGTCGTACCCTCACCTGGACCCTAAATGTTCCCCGACCCCTAACCCAAACCCTAGCCGGAACCCTAACCCTAACCCTTCCCCAAAGCCTTCCCCTCACCCGACCCCTAATCCTAACCCGTACGCTCACACTAACCTGCGCCCTCACATGTACGCACCCCCAAAACAGTTGTCGTACCCTCACCTGAACCCTAAACCGTCCCCGTCCCCTAACCCTAACCCTAGCCCGAACCCTAACCCTAACCCTTCTCCGAAGCCTTCCCCTCACCCGTCCCCTAATCCTAACCCGTATGCTCACACTAACCCACGCCCTCACACGTACGCTCTCCCTAAACCGTCGTCGTACTCTCACATGGACCCTAAACCGTCCCCGTCCCCTAACCCTAACCCTAACCCTAACCCTAACCCTAACCCTAACCCTAACCCTAACCCATCCCCTAATCCTAACACATATGCTCACACTAACCCGCGCCCTCACACGTACGCTCCCCCTAAACCGTGGTCGTCCCCTCACCTGGACCCTAAACCGTCCCCGTCCCCTAACCCTAACACTAGCCCGAACCCTAACCCTAACCCTTCCCCGAAGCCTTCCCCTCACCCGTCCCCTAATCCTAACCCGTACGCTCACACTAACCTGCACCCTCACATGTACTCTCCCCCTAATCCGTTGTCGTACCATTACCTGGACCCTACACTGTCCACGTCCCCTAACCCTAACCCTAGCCCGAACCCTAACCCTGACATTTCCCCGAAATCTTCCCCTCACCCGTTTCCTAATCCTAACCCGTACGCTCACACTAACCCGCGCCCTCACACGTACGCTCCCCCTAAACCGCTGTCGTACCCTCAATTGGACCCGAAACCATCCCCGTCCCCTAACCCTAACCCTAGCCCGAACCCTAACCCTAACACTTCCCCGAAGCCTTCCCCTCACCCGTCCCCTAATCCTAACCGGTACGCTCACACTAACCCGCGCCCTCCCACGTACGCTCCCCCTATAGCGCTGTCGTACCCTCACCTGGACCCTAAACCATCCCCATCCCCTAACCCTAACCCTAGCCAGAACCCGAACCCTAACCTTTCCCCGAAGCCTTCCCCTCACCCGTCCCCTAATCCTAACCCGTTCGCTCACACTAACCCGCGCCCTCACACGTACGCTCCCCCTAAACCGTTGTCGTACACTCACCTGGTCCCTAAACCATCCCCGTCCACTAACCCTAACCCTAGCCCGAACCCTAACACTAACCCTTCCCCGAAGCCTTCCCCTCACCCGTCCCCTAATCCTAACCCGTACGCTCACACTAACCCGCGCCCTCACACGTACGCTCCCCCTAAACCGTTGTCGTAACCTCACCTGGACCCTAAACCGTCCCCGTCCCCTAACCCTAACCCTAGCCCAAACCCTATCCATAACCCTTTTCCGAAGCCTTCCCCTCACCCGTCCCCTAATCCTAACCCGTACGCTCACACTAACCCGTGCCCTCACAAGTACACTCCCCCTAAACTGCTGTCGTACCCTCAACTGGACCTGAAACCGTCCCCGTCCCCTAACCCTAAACCTAACCCTAACCCTAACCCTAACCCTTCCCCGAAGCCTTCCCCTCACCCGTCCCCTAATCCTAACCCGTACGCTCACACTAATCCGCGCCCTCACATGTACGCTCCCCCTAAACCGTTGTCGTACCCTCACCTGGACCCTAAACCGTCCCCGTACCCTAACCCTAACCCTAGCCCGAACCCTAACCCTAACCCTTCCCCGAAGCCTTCCCCTCACCCGTCCCCTAATCCTAACACGTATGCTCACACTAACAGGCGCCCTCACACGTACGCTCCCCCTAAAGCGTTGTCGTACCCTAACCTGGACCCTAAAACGCCCCCGTCACCTAACCCTAACCCTAGCCGAACCCTAACCCTAACCCTTCCCCGAACCCTTCCCCTCACCCGTCCCTAATCCTAACCCGTACGCTCACACTATCCAGCCCGCTCACACATACGCTCCCTCTAAACCGTTGTCGTACCCTCACCTGGACCCTAAACCGTCCCCGTCCCCTAACCATAACCCTAGCCAGAACCCTAACACTAACCCTTCCCCGAAGCCTTCCCATCTCCCGTCCCCTAATCCTAACCCGTACGCTCACACTAACACGCGCCCTCACACATACGCTCCCCCTAAAGTGTTGTCTTACCCTCACCTGGACCTTAAACCGTCCCCGTCCCCTAACCCTAACCCTAGCCCGAACCCTAAACCTAACCCTTCCCCGAAGCCTTCTCCTCACCCGTCGCCTAATCCTAACCCGTACGCTCACACTAACCCGCGCCCTCACATGTACACTCCCCCTAAACCGTTGTCGTACCCTCACCTGGACCCTAAACCGTCCCCGTCCCCTAACCCTATCCCTAGCCCGAACCCTAACCCTAACCCTTCCCCAAAGCCTTCCCCTCACCCGTCCCCTAATCCTAACCCGTATGCTCACACTAACCCACGCACTCACACGTACTCTCCCCCTACATCGTTGTCGTACCCTCACCTGGACCCTAAAACGTCCCCGTCCCCTAAACCTAACCCTAGCCCGAACCCTAACCCTAACCCTACCCCGAAGCCTTCCCCTCACCCGTCCCCTAATCCTAACCCGTACGCTCACACTATCCAGCCCGCTCACTCGTACGCTGCCCCTAAACCATTGTCGTACCCTCACCTGGATCCTAAACCGTCCCTATCCACTAACCCTAACCCTAGCCTGAACCCTAACCCTAACTCTTCCCCGAAGCCTTCCCCTCACCCGTCCCCTAATCCTAACCCGTACGCTCACACTATCCTGCGCCCTCACACGTACGCTCCCCCGAAACCGTTGTCGTACCCTCACCTGGACCCTAAATGTTCCCCGACCCCTAACCCAAACCCTAGCCGGAACCCTAACCCTAACCCTTCCCCGAAGCCTTCCCCTCACCCGACCCCTAATCCTAACCCGTACGCTCACACTAACCTGCGCCCTCACATGTACGCACCCCCAAAACAGTTGTCGTACCCTCACCTGGACCCTAAACCGTCCCCGTCCCCTAACCCTAACCCTAGCCCGAACCCTAACCCTAACCCTTCTCCGAAGCCTTCCCCTCACCCGTCCCCTAATCCTAACCCGTATGCTCACACTCACCCACGCCCTCACACGTACGCTCTCCCTAAACAGTCGTCGTACTCTCACATGGACCCTAAACCGTCCCCGTCCCCTAACCCTAACCCTAGCCCGAACCCTAACCCTAAACCTTCCCCGAAGCCTTCCCCTCACCCGTCCCCTAATCCTAACCTGTACGCTCACACTAACCCGTGCCCTCACACGTACGCTCCCCCTAACCCGTTGGCATACCCTCACCTGGACCTTAAACCATCCCCGTCCCCTAACACTAACCCTAGCCCGAACCCTTACCCTAACCCTTCCCTGAAGCCTTCCCCTCACCCGTCCCCTAATCCTAACCCGTACGCTCACACTAACCAGCCCGCTCACACTTATGCTGCCCCTAAACCGTTGTCGTACCCTCACCTGGACCCTAAACCGTCCCCATCCCCTAACCCTAACCCTACCCAGACCCTAACCCTAACCCTAAACCTAACCCTAACCCTAACCCTAACCCTAACCCTAACCCATCCCCTAATCCTAACACATATGCTCACACTAACCCGCGCCCTCACACGTACGCTCCCCCTAAACCGTGGTCGTCCCCTCACCTGGACCCTAAACCGTCCCCGTCCCCTAACCCTAACACTAGCCCGAACCCTAACCCTAACCCTTCCCCGAAGCCTTCCCCTCACCCGTCCCCTAATCCTAACCCGTACGCTCACACTAACCTGCACCCTCACATGTACTCTCCCCCTAATCCGTTGTCGTACCATTACCTGGACCCTACACTGTCCACGTCCCCTAACCCTAACCCTAGCCCGAACCCTAACCCTGACATTTCCCCGAAATCTTCCCCTCACCCGTTTCCTATTCCTAACCCGTACGCTCACACTAACCCGCGCCCTCACACGTACGCTCCCCCTAAACCGCTGTCGTACCCTCAATTGGACCCGAAACCATCCCCGTCCCCTAACCCTAACCCTAGCCCGAACCCTAACCCTAACACTTCCCCGAAGCCTTCCCCTCACCCGTCCCCTAATCCTAACCGGTACGCTCACACTAACCCGCGCCCTCCCACGTACGCTCCCCCTATAGCGCTGTCGTACCCTCACCTGGACCCTAAACCATCCCCATCCCCTAACCCTAACCCTAGCCAGAACCCGAACCCTAACCTTTCCCCGAAGCCTTCCCCTCACCCGTCTCCTAATCCTAACCCGTTCGCTCACACTAACCCGCGCCCTCACACGTACGCTCCCCCTAAACCGTTGTCGTACACTCACCTGGTCCCTAAACCATCCCCGTCCACTAACCCTAACCCTAGCCCGAACCCTATCCCTAACCATTCCCCGAAGCCTTCCCCTCACCCGTCCCCTAATCCTAACCCGTACGCTCACACTAACCCACGCCCTCACACGTACGCTCCCCCTAAACCGTTGTCGTACCCTCAGCTGGACTCTAAACCGTCCCCGTCCCCTAACCCTAACCCTAGCCTGAACCCTAACCCTCACCCTTCCCCGAAGCCTTCTCCTCACACGTCCCCTAATCCTAACCTGTACTTTCACACTAACCCGTGCCCTCACATGTACGCTCCCCCTAAACCATTGTCGTACCCTCAACTGTACCCTAAACTGTCCCCGTCCCCTAACCCTAACCCTAGCCCGAACCCTAACCCTAATCCTTCCCCGAAGCCTTCCCCTCACCCGTCCCCTAATCCTAACCCGTACATTCACACTAACCCGTGCCCTCACACGTACGCTACCCCTAAACCGTTGTCGTACCCTCACCTGGACCCTAAACCGTCCCCGTCCACTAACCCTAACCCTAGCCCGAACCCTAACCCTAACCCTTCCCCAAAGGCTTCCCCTCACCCGTCCCCTAATCCTAACCGGTACGCTCACACTAACCCGTGCCCTCACACATACGCTCCCCCTAAAGCGTTGTCGTACCCTCACCTGGACCCTAAAACGTCCCCATCCCCTAACCCTAACCCTAGCCCGAACCCTAACCATAAACCTTCCCCGAAGCCTTCCCCTCACCCGTCCCTAATCCTAACACGTACGCTCACACTAACCCACGCCCTCACACGTACGCTCCCCCTAAACCGCTGTCGTACCCTCAACTGGACACGAAACCATCCCCGTCCCCTAACCCTAACCCTAGCCCGAACCCTAACCCTAACCCTTCCCCTCACCCGTCCCCTAATCCTAACACGTACGCTCACACTAATCCGCGCCCTCACACGTACGCTCACCCTAAACTGTTGTCGTACCCTCACCTGGACCCTAAACCGTCCCCGTCCCCTAACCCTAACCCTAGCCCGAACCCTAACCCTAACCCTTCCCCGAAGCCTTCCCCTCACCCGTCCCCTAATCCTAACCCGTACGCTCACACTAACATGCGCCCTCACACTTACGCTCCCCCTAAACGGTTGTCGTACCCTCACCTGGACCCTAAACCGTCCCCGTCCCCTAACCCTAACCCTAGCCCGAACCCTAACCCTAACACTTCCCCGAAGCCTTCCCCTCACCCGTCCCCTAACCATAACCCGTACGCTCACACTAACCCGCGCCCTCACACGTATTCTCCCCCTATACCGTTGTCGTACCCTCACCTGGACCCTAAACCGTCCCTCTACCCTAACCCTAACCCTAGCCCGAACCCTAACCCTAACCCTTCCCCGAAGCCTTCCCCTCACCCACCCCTAATCCTAACCCGTACGCTCACACTAACTCACGCCCTCACACGTACGCTCCCCCTAAAGCGTTGTCGTACCCTCACATGGACCCTAAACTGTCCCCGTCCCCTAACCCTAACCCTAGCCTGAACCCTAACCCTAACCCTTCCCCGAAGCCTTCCCCTCACCCGTCCCCTAATCCTAACCAGTACGCTCACACTAACACGCGCCCTCACACGTTCGCTCCCCCTAAACCTCTGACGTACCCTCACCTGGACCCTAAACCGTCCCCGTCCCCTAACCCTAACCCTAGCCCGAACCCTAACCCTAACCCTTCCCCGAAGCCTTCCCCTCACCCGTCCCCTAATCCTAACCCGTACGCTCACACTAACCCACGCCCTCACACGTACGCTCCCCCTAAACCGTTGTCGTACACTCACCTGGACCCTAAACCGTCCCCGTCAACTAACCCTAACCCTAGCCCGAACCCTAACCCTAACCCTTCCCCGAAGCTTTCCCCTCACCCGTACCTTAATCCTAACCCGTACGCTCACACTTACCCGCGCCTTCACACGTACGCTCCCCCTAAACCGTTGTCGTACCCTCACCTGGACCCTAAACCGTCCCCGTACCCTAACCCTAACCCTAGCCCGAACCCTAACGCTAACCCTTCCCCTCACCTGTACCGTAATCCTAACCCGTACGCTCACACTAACCCGCGCCTCACACGTACGCTCCCCCTAAACCGTTGTCGTGCCCTCACCTGGACCCTCTACATCCCCGTCCCCTAACCGTAACCCTAGCCCGAACCCTAACCCTAACCCTTCTCCGAAGCCTTCCCCTCACCCGTCCCCTAATCCTAACCCGTATGCTCACACTAACCCACGCCCTCACACGTACGCTCTCCGTAAACCGTCGTCGTACTCTCACATGGACCCTAAACCGTCCCCGTCCCCTAACCCTAACCCTAGCCCGAACCCTAACCCTAAACCTTCCCCGAAGCCTTCCCCTCACCCGTCCCCTAATCCTAACCTGTACGCTCACACTAACCCGCGCACTCACACGTACGCTCCCACTAAACCGTTGGCATACCCTCACCTGGACCTTAAACCATCCCCGTCCCCTAACACTAACCCTAGCCCGAACCCTTACCCTAACCCTTCCCTGAAGCCTTCCCCTCACCCGTCCCCTAATCCTAACCCGTACGCTCACACTAACCAGCCCGCTCACACTTACGCTGCCCGTAAACCGTTGTCGTACCCTCACCTGGACCCTAAACCATCCCCATCCCCTAACCCTAAACCTACCCAAACCCTAACCCTAACCCGTCCCCGAAGCCTTCCACTCACCCATTCCCTAATCCTAACACGTACGCTCACACTAACCCGCCCCCTCACACGTACGCTCCCCCTAAACCGTGGTCGTACCCTCACCTGGACCCTAAACCGTCCCCGTACACTAACCCTAACCCTAGCTCGAACCCTAACCCTAACCTTTCCCCGAAGCATTCCCCTCAACCTCCCCTAATCCTAACCCGTACGCTGACACTAACCCACGCGCTCACACGTACGCTCCCCCTCAACCGTTGTCGTACCCTCACCTGGACCCTAAACCGTCTCCGTCCCCTAACCCTAACCTGAGCCCGAACACTAACCTTAACACTTCCCCGTAGCCTTCCCCTCACCCATCCCCTAATCCTAAACCGTACGCTCACAATTTCCCGTGCCCTCACACGAACGGTCCCCCTAAACCGTTGTCGTACCCTCACCTGGACCCTAAACCGTCCCCGTCCCCTAAACCTAACCCTAGCCGAACCCTAAACCTAACCCTTCCCCGAAGCCTTCCCCTCACCCGTCCCCTAATCCTAACGCGTACGCTCACATAACCCACGCCCTCACACGTATGCTCCCCCTAAACCGTTGTGGTACACTCACCTGGATCCTAAACCGTCCCCGTCTCCTAACCCTAACCCTAGCCCGAACCCTAACCCTAACCCTTCCCCGAAGCCTTCCCCTCACACGTCCCCTAATCCTAAGCCATACGCTCACACTAACCCGCGCCCTCACATGAACGCTCCCCCGAAACCGCTGTCGTACTCTCACCTGGACCCGAAACCGTCCCCGTCCGCTAACCCTAACACTAGCCCAAACCATATCTATAACCCATTTCCGAAGCCTTCCCATCACACGTCCCCTAATCCTAACCCGTACGCTCACACTAACCCAGGCCCTCACACGTACGCTCCCCTTAAACCGCTGTCGTACCCTCAACTTGACCCGAAACCGTCCCCGTCCCCTAACCCTAACCCTAGTCCGAACCCTAACCCTAACCCTTCCCCGAAGCCTTCCCCCCAACCGTCCCCTAATCCTAACCCGTACGCTCACACTAACCCGCGCCCTCACACGTACACTCCCCTTAAACCGTTGTCGTACCCTCACCTGGACACTAAACCGTCCCCTAACCCTAACCCTAACCCTAGCCCGAACCATAACCCTGAACCTTCCCCGAAGCCTTCCCCTCACCCGTCCACTAATCCTAACCCGTACGCTCACACTAACCCGCGCCCTCACACGTACGCTCCCCCTAAAGCGTTCTCGTACCCTCACCTGGACCCTAAACCGTCCCCGTCCCCTAACGGTAACCCTAGCCGGAACCCTAACCGTAACACTTCTCCTAAGCCTTCCTCTCACCCGTCCACTAATCCTAACCCGTACGCTCACACAAACCCGTGCCCTCACACATACGCTGCCCCTAAACCGTTGTCGTACCCTCACTTGGACCCTAAAACGTCCCCGTCCCCTAACCCTAACCCTAGGCCGAACCGTAAACCTAACACTTCCCCAAAGCCTTCCCTTAACTCGTCCCCTAATCCTAACCCGTACGCTCACACTAACCCGCGCCCTCACACGTACGCTCCCCCTAAACCGTTGTCGTACCCTCACCTGGACCCTAAACCGTCCCCGTCCCCTAACCCTAACCCTAGCCTGAACCCTAAAGCTAACACTTCCCTGAAGCCTTCCCCTCACCCGTCCCCTAATCCTAACCAGTACGCTCACACTGACCGGCGCCCTCACACGTACGATCCCCCTAAAATGTTGCGTATCCTCACCTGGACCCTAAAACGTCCCTGTCCCCTAACCCTAACCCTAGCCCGAACACTAACCCTAACACTTCCCCGAAGCCTTCTCCTCACCCGTCGCCTAATCCTAACCCGTACGCTCACACTAACCCGCGCCCTCACACGTACGCTCCCCCTAAATCGTTGTCGTACACTCACCTGGACCCTAAAACGTCCCAGTCCCCTAACCCTAACCCAAGCCCGAACCCTAACCCTAACCCTTCCCCGAAGCCTTCCCCTCACCCGTCCCCTAATCCTAACCCGTACGCTCACACTATCCAGCCCGCTCACACGTACGCTGCTCCTAAACCGTTTTCGTACCCTCACCTGGACCCTAAACCGTCCCTATCCACTAACCCTAACCCTAGCCCGAACCCTAACCCTAACCCTTCCCCGAAGCCTTCCCCTCACCTGTCCCCTAATCCTAACCCGTACGCTCACACTAACCTGCGCCCTCACACGTACACTCCCCCTAAACCGTTGTCGTACCCTCACCTGGAACCTAAATGTTCCCCGACCCCTAACCCAAACCCTAGCCCGAACCCTAACCCTAACCCTTCCCCGAAGCCTTCCCCTCACCCGTCCCCTAATCCTAACCCGTACGCTCACACTAACCTGCACCCTCACACGTACGCACCTCCAAAACAGTTGTCGTACTCTCACCTGGACCCTAAATCGTCCCTGCCTCCTAACCCTAACTCTAGCACGAACCCTAACCATAAACCTTCCCCGAAGCCTTCCCGTCACCCGTCCCCTAATCCTAACCCGTACGCTCACACTAACACGCACCCTCACACGTACGCACCCCCTAAAGCGTTGTCTTACCGTTACCTGGACCCTAAACCGTCCCCGTCACCTAACCCTAACCCTAGCCCGAACCCTAAACCTAACCCTTCCCCAAAGCCTTCCCCTAAGTCGTCCCCTAATCCTAACCCGTACGCTCACACTAACCCGCACCCTCACACGTACGGTCCCCCTAAACCGTTGTCGTACCCTCACCTGGATCCTAAACCGTCCCCGTCCCCTAACCCTAACCCTAACCCGAACACTAACCCTAACCCTTCCCCGAAGCATTCACGTCACCCGTCACCTAATCCTAACCCGTACCATCACACTACGCACGCCCTCACACATTCGCTCCACCTAAACCATTGTCGTACCCTCACCTGGACCCTAAACCGTCCCCGTCCCCTAACCCTAACCCTAGCCCTAACCTTAACCCTAACCCTTCCCAGAAGCCTTCCCCTCACCCGTCCCCTAATCCTAACCCGTACGCTCACACTAACCCGCGCCCTCACACGTACGCTCCCCCTAAACCGCTGTCATACCCTCAATTGGACCCGAAACCATCCCCGTCCCCTAACCCTAACCCTAGCCCGAACCCTAACCCTAACACTTCCCTGAAGCCTTCCCCTCACCCGTCCCCTAATCCTAACCCGTACGGTCACACTAACCTGCGCCCTCACACGTACGCTCCCCCTAAACCGTTGTCGTATCCTCACCTTTACCCTAAACCGGCCCCGACCCCTAACCCACACCCTAGCCCGAACCTTAACATTAACCCTTCCCCGAAGCCTTCCCCTCACCCGTCCCCTAATCCTAACCCGTATGCTCACACTAACACACGCCCTCACACGTACGCTCCCCCTAAACCGTGGTCGTACCCTCACCTGGACCCTAAACCGTCCCCGTACCCTAACCCTAACACTAGCCCGAACACTAACCCTAACATTTCCCCGAAGCATTCCCCTCAACCGTCCCCAAATCCTAACCCGTACGCTGACACTAACCCACGCGCTCACACGTACGCTCCCCCTCCACCGTTGTCGTACCCTCAGCTGGACCCTAAACCGTCTCCGTCCCCTAAACCTAACACTAGCCCGAACACTACCCCTAACACTTCCCCGAAGCCTTCCCCTCACCCATCCCCTAATCCTAACCCGTACGCTCACACTAACCCGCGCCCTCTCACGAAGGGTCCCCCTAAACCGTTGTCGTACCCTCACCTGGACCCTAAACCGTCCCCGTCCCCATCCCTAACCCTAGCCCGTACCCTAACCTTAACCCTTCCCGGAAGCCTTCCCCTCACCCGTCCCCTTAATCCTAAGCCGTACGCTCACAGTAACACGCGCACTCACATGTACACTCCCCCTAAACCGCTGTCGTACTCTCACCTGGACCCGAAACCGTCCCCGTCCCCTAACCCTAACCCTAGCCCAAACCCTATCTATAACCCTTTTCCGAAGCCTTCTCCTCACCCGTCCCCTAATCCTAACCCGTACGCTCACACTAACCCGTGCCCTCACATGTACGCTCCCCGTAAACCGCTGTCGTACCCTCAACTGGATCCGAAACCGTCCCCGTCCCCTAACCCTAACCCTAGCCCGAACCCTAACCCTAACCCTTCCCCGAAGCATTCCCCTCACCCGTCCCCTAATCCTAACCCGTACCCTCACACTATCCAGCCCGTTCACACGTACGCTGCCCCTAAACCGTTGTCCTACCCTCACCTGGACCCTAAAACGTCCCCGTCCCCTACCCCTAACCCTAGCCCGAACCCTAACCCTAACCCTTCCCCGAAGCCTTCCCCTCACCCGTCCCCTAAAACTAACCCGTAAGCTCACACTATCCAGCCCGCTCACACGTACGCTGCCCTTAAACTGTTGTCGTACCCTCACCTGGACCCTAAACCATCCCCATCACCTAACCCTAACCCTAGCCCGAACCCTAACCCTGACATTTCCCCGAAATCTTGCCCTCACCCGTTTCCTAATCCTAACCCGTACGCTCACACTAACCCGCGCCCTCACACGTACGCTCCCCCTAAACCGCTGTCGTACCCTCAATTGGACCCGAAACCATCCCCGTCCCCTAACCCTAACCCTAGCCCGAACCCTAACCCTAACACTTCCCCGAAGCCTTCCCCTCACCCGTCCCCTAATCCTAACCGGTACGCTCACACTAACCCGCGCCCTCCCACGTACGCTCCCCCTATAGCGTTGTCGTACCCTCACCTGGACCCTAAACCATCCCCATCCCCTAACCCTAACCCTAGCCAGAACCCGAACCCTAACCTTTCCCCGAAGCCTTCCCCTCACCCGTCCCCTAATCCTAACCCATTGGCTCACACTAACCCGCGCCCTCACACGTACGCTCCCCCTAAACCGTTGTCGTACACTCACCTGGACCCTAAACCATCCCCGTCCCCTAACCCTAACCCTAGCCTGAACCCTAACCCTCACCCTTCCCCGTAGCCTTCTCCTCACCTGTCCCCTAATCCTAACCTGTACTTTCACACTAACCCGCACCCTCACATGTACGCTCCCCCTAAACCATTGTCGTACCCTCAACTGTACCCTAAACTGTCCCCGTCCCCTAACCCTAACCCGAGCCCGAACCCTAACCCTAACCCTTCCCCGAAGCCTTCCCCTCACCCGTCCCCTAATCCTAAACCATACGCTCACACTAACCCGCGCCCTCACACGTACGCTACCCCTAAACCGTTGTCGTACCCTCACCTGGACCCTAAACCGTCCCCATCCACTAACCCTAACCCTAGCCCGAACCCTAACCCTAACACTTCCCCAAAGGCTTCCCCTCACCCGTCCCCTAATCCTAACCGGTACGCTCACACTAACCTGTGCCCTCACACGTACGCTCCCCCTATAGCGTTGGCGTACCCTCACCTGGACCCTAAACCGTCCCCATCCCCTAACCCTGACCCTAGCCAGAACCCTAACCCTAACCTTTCCCCAAAACCTTCCCCTAACCCGTCCCCTATTCCTAACCCGTACGCTCACACTAACCCGCACCCTCACACGTACGCTCCCCCTAAACCGTTGTGGTACCCTCACCTGGAACCTAAACCGTCCCCGTCCCCTAACCCTAACCCTAGCGCAAACACTATCCATAACACTTTTCCTAAGCCTTCCCCTCACCCGTCCCCTATCCCTAACCCGTACGCTCACACTAAACCGTGCCCTCACACGTACGCTCCCCTAAACCACTGTCGTACCCTCAACTGGACCCGAAAACGTCCCCGTCCCCTAACCATAACCCTAGCCCGAACCCTAACCATAAACCTTCCCCGAAGCCTTCCCCTCACTCGTCCCTAATCCTAACCCGTACGCTCACACTAACCCACGCCCTCACACGTACGCTCCCCCTAAACCGCTGTCGTACCCTCAACTGGACATGAAACCGTCCCCGTCCCCTAACCCTAACCCTAGCCCGTACCGTAACCCTAACCCTTCCCCGAAGCCTTCCCCTCACCCGTCCCCTAATCCTAACCCGTACGCTCACACTAACCCGCGCCCTCACACGTACGCTCACCCTAAACTGTTGTCGTACCCTCACCTGGACCCTAAACCGTCCCCGTCCCCTAACCCTAACCCTAGCCCGAACCCTAACCCTAACCCTTCCCCGAAGCCTTCCCCTCACCCGTCCCCTAATCCTAACCCGTACGCTCACACTAACATGGGCCCTCACACGTACGCTCCCCCTAAACGGTTGTCGTACCCTCACCTGGACCCTAAACCGTCCCCGTCCCCTAACCCTAACCCTAGCCCGAACCCTAACCCTAACACTTCCCCGAAGCCTTCCCCTCACCCGTCCCCTAACCCTAACCCGTACGCTCACACTAACCCGCGCCCTCACACGTATTCTCCCCCTAAACCGTTGTCGTACCCTCACCTGGACCCTAAACCGTCCCCTTCCCCTAACCCTAACCCTAGCCCGAACCCTAACCCTAACCCTTCCCCGAAGCCTTCCCCTCAGCCGTCCCCTAATACTAACCCATACTCTCACACTAACCCACGCCCTCACACGTACGCTCCCTCTAAACCGTTGTCGTACTCTCACCTGGACACTAAACCGTCTCCGTCCCCTAACCCTAACCCTAGCCCGAACCCTAACCCTAACCCTTCCCCGAAGCCTTCTCCTCACCCGTCCCCTAATCCTAACCCATACGCTCACACTAACCCGCGCCCTCACACATACGCTCCCCCTAAAGCGTTGTCCTACCCTCACCTGGACCCTAAACCGCCTCCGTCCCCTAACCCTAATCCTAGGCCGAACCCTAACCCTAACCGTTCCCCGAAGCCTTCCCCTCACCCGTCCCCTAATCGTAACCCGTACGCTCACACTAACCCATGCCCTCTCACGTTAGCTCCCCCTAAACCATGGTCGTACCCTCAGCTGGAACCTAAACCGTCCCCGTCCCCTAACCCTAACCCTAGCCCGAACCGTAAGCTTAACCCTTCCCCGAAGCCTTCCCCTCACCCGTCCCCTAATCCTAACCCGTACTCTCACACTAACCCGCGCCCTCACACGTACGCTCCCCCTAAACTGTTGTCGTACCCTCACCTGAACCCTAAACCGTCCCCGTCCCCTAACCCTAACCCTAGCCCGAACCCTAACACTAACCCTTCCCCGAAGCCTTCCCCTCACACGTCCCCTAATCCTAACCCGTAGGGTCACACTAACATGCGCCCTCACACGTACGCTCCCCCTAAACTGTTGTCGTACCCTCACCTGGACCCTAAACTGTCCCCATCCCCTAACTCTAACCCTAGCCCGAACCCTAATCCTAAACTTTCCCCGAAGCCTTCCCCTCACCCGTCCCCTAATCCTAACCCATACGCTCACACTAACCCGCGCCCTCACACGTACGCTCCCTGTAAACCATTGTCGTACCCTCACATGGACCCTAAACCGTCCACGTCCCCTAACCCTAACCCTAGCCCGAACCCTAACCCTAACCCTTCCCCGAAGCCTTCCCCTAACCCGTCCCCTAATCCTAACCCGTACGCTCACACTAACCCGTGCCCGCAAAAGTACGCTCCCCCTAAAGCGTTGTCATACCCTCACCTGGACCCTAAAATGTTCCCATCCCCTAACCCTAAACCTAGCCCGAATCCTAACCCTAAACCTTCCCCGAAGCCTTCCCCTCAACCGTCACCTAATCCTAACCCGTACGCTCACACTAACCCGCGCCCTCACATGTACACTCCCCCTAAAGCGTTGTCGTACCCTCACCTGGACCCTAAACCGTCCCCGTCCCTAACCCTAACCCTAGCCCGAACCCTAACCCTAACACTTCCCCGAAGCCTTCCCCTTACCCGTCCCATTAATCCTAACCCGTAAGTTCACACTAACCCACGCCCTCACACGTACGCTCCCGCTAAACCGCTGTCGTACCCTCACCTGGACCCTAAACCGTCCCCGTCCCCTAACCCTAACCCTAGCACGAACCCTAACCCTAACCCTTCCCCGAAGCCTTCCCCTCACCCGTCCCATAATCCTAACCAGTACGCTCACACTAAACCGTGCCCTCACACGTACGCTCCCCCTAAACCATGGTCGTACCCTCACCTGGACCCTAAACCGTCCCCGTCCCATAACACTAACCCTAGGCCGAACCCTAACCCTAATCCTTCCCTGAAGCCTTCCCCTCACCCGTCCCCTAATCCTAACCCGTACGCTCACACTAACCCGCGCCCTCACACGTACGCTCCCCCAAAACCGTTGTCGTACCCTCACCTGGACCCTAAACCGTCCCCGTACCCTAACCCTAACCCTAGCCCGAACCCTAACCCTAACCCTTCCCCGAAGCCTTCCCCTCACCCGTCCCCTATTCCTTACTCGTAGGCTCACATTAACCCACGCCCTCACACGTACGCTCACCCTAAAGCATTGTCGTACCCTCACCTGGACCCTAAACCCTCCCCGTCACCTAACACTAACCCTAGTGCGAACCCTAACCCTAAACCTTCCCGTCACCCGTCCCCTAATCCTAAACCATACGCTCACACTGACCCGCGCCCTCACACGTACGCTCCCCCTAAACCGCTGTAATACCCTCACCTGGACCCTAAACCATCCCCGTCCCCTAATCCTAACCCTAGCCCGAACCCTATCCCTAACCATTCCCCGAAGCCTTCCCCTCACCCGTCCCCTAATCCTAACCCGTACGCTCACACTAACACGCGCCCTCACACGTACGCTCCCCCTAAACCATTGTCGTACCCTCACCTGGACCCTAAACCATCCCCGTCCCCTAACCCTAACCCTAGCCCGAACCGTATCCCTAACCATTCCCCGAAACCATCCCCTCACCCGTCCCCTAATCCTAACCTGTACTTTCACACTAACCCGCGCCCTCACACGTACGCTCCCCCTAAACCGTTGTCGTACCCTCACCTGGACCCTATACATCCCCATCCCCTAACCCTAACCCTAGCCCGAACCCTCACCCTAACCCTTCACCGAAGCCTTCCCCTCACCCGTCCCCTATTCTTAACCCGTAGGCTCACACTAACCCACGCCCTCACACGTACGCTCACCCTAAAGCATTGTCGTACCCTCACCTGGACCCTAAACGCTCCCCGTCACCTAACCCTAACCCTAGTCCGAACCCTAACCCTAACCCTTCCCCGAAGCCTTCCCCTCACCCGTCCCCTAATCCTAACCCATATGCTCACACTGACCCGCGCCCTCACACGTACGCTCCCCCTAAACCGCTGTAATACCCTCACCTGGACCCTAAACCATCCCCGTCCCCTAATCCTAACCCTAGCCCGAACCCTAACCCTAACACTTCCCCAAAGCCTTCCCCTCACCCGTATCTTAATCCTAACCCGTAGGCTCACACTAACCCGCACCCTCACATGTACGCTCCCCCTAAATCGTTGTCATACCCTCACCTGGACCCTAAACCGTCCCCATCCCGTAACCCTAACCCTAGCCCGAACCCTAACCCTAACGCTTCCCCGAAGCCTTCCCCTCACCCGTCCCCTAATCCTAACCCGAACGCTCACACTAACCCACGACCTCACACGTACGCACCCCCTAAACCGTTGTCGTACCTTCACTTGGACCCTAAACCGTCCCCATCCCTTAACCCTAACACTACAGAAACCCTAACCCTAACCCGTCCCCGAAGCCTTCCCCTCAACGATCCCCTAATCCTAACCCGTACGCTCACACTAACCCGCGGCCTCACATGTACACTCCCCCTAAACCGTTGTCATACCCTCACCTGGACCCTAAACCGACCCCGTCCCCTAACCCTAACCCTAGCCCGAACCCTAACCCTAACCCTTCCCCGAAGCTTTCCCCTCACCCGTCCCTTAATCCTATCCCGTACGCTCACACTTACACGCGACTTCACACGTACGCTCCCCCTAAACCGTTGTCGTACCCTCACCTGGACCCTAAACCGTCCCCGTTCCCTAACCCTAACCCTAGCCCGAACCCTAACACTAACCCTTCCGCGAAGCCTTCCCCTCACCCGTCACCTAATCCTAACCCGTACGCTCACACTAACCTGCGCCCCCACACGTACGCTCCCCCTAAACCATTGTCGTACCCTCAACTGGACCCTAAACCGTCCCCGTCCCCTAACCCTAACCCTAGCCCAAACCCTATCCATAACCCTTTTCCGAAGCCTTCCCCTCACCCGTCCCCTAATCCTAACCCGTACGCTCACACTAACCCGTGCCCTCACACGTACACTCCCCCTAAACCGCTGTCGTACCCTCAACTGGACCCGAAACCGTCCCCGTCCCCTAACCCTAACCCTAGCCCAAACCCTATCCATAACACTTTTCCGAAGCCTTCCCCTCACCCGTCCCCTAATCCTAACACGTATGCTCACACTGACCCGCGACCTCACACGTACGCTCCCCCTAAAGCGTTGTCGTACCCTCACCTGGACCCTAAAACGTCCCCGTCCCCTAACCCTAACCCTAGCCCGAACCCTTACCCTAACCCTTCCCCGAAGCCTTCCCCTCAACCGTCCCTAATCCTAACCCGTACGCTCACACTATCCAGCCCGCTCACACGTACGCTCCCCCTAAACCGTTGTCGTACCCTCACCTGGACCCTAAACCGTCCCCGTCGCCTAACCCTAACCCTAGCCAGAACCCTAACACTAACCCTTCCCCGAAGCCTTCCCATCACCCGTCCCCTAATCCTATCCCGTACGCTCACACTAACACGCGCCCACACATACGCTCCCCCTAAAGTGTTGTCTTACCCTCAGCTGGACCTTAAACCGTCCCCGTCCCCTAAACCTAACCCTTCCCCGAAGCCTTCTCCTCACCCGTCGCCTAATTCTAACCCGTACGCTCACACTAACCCGCGCCCTCACACGTACGCTCCCCCTAAACCGTTGTCGTACCCTCACCTGGACCCTAAACCGTCCCCGTCCCCTAACCCTATCCCTAGCCCGAACCCTAACCCTAACCCTTCCTCAAAGCCTTCCCCTCACCCGTCCCCTAATCCTAACCCGTATGCTCACACTAACCCGCGCCCTCACACGTACGCTCCCCCTAAATCGTTGTCGTACCCTCACCTGGACCCTAAAACGTCCCCGTCCCCTAAACCTAACCCTAGCCCGAACCCTAACCCTAACCCTTCCCCGAAGCCTTCCCCTCACCCGTCCCCTAATCCTAACCCGTACGCTCACACTATCCAGCCCGCTCACTCGTACGCTGCCCCTAAACCGTTGTCGTACCCTCACCTGGACCCTAAACCATCCCCGTTCCCTAACCCTAACCCTAGCCCGAACCCTAACCCTAACCCTTCCCCGAAGCCTTCCCCTCACCCGTCTCCTAATCCTAACCCGTACGCTCACATAACCCACGCCCTCACACGTACGCTCCCCCTAAACCGTTGTCGTACCTTCACCTGGACCCTAAACCGACCCCGTCCCCTAACCCTAACCCTAGCCCGAACCGTATCCCTAACCATTCCCCGAAACCATCCCCTCACCCGTCCCCTAATCCTAACCTGTACTTTCACACTAACCCGCGCCCTCACACGTACACTCCCCCTAAACCGTTGTCGTACCCTCACCTGGACCCTATACATCCCCATCCCCTAACCCTAACCCTAGCCCGAACCCTCACCCTAACCCTTCACCGAAGCCTTCCCCTCACCCGTCCCCTATTCCTAACCCGTAGGCTCACACTAACCCGCGCCCTCACACGTACGCTCACCCTAAAGCATTGTCGTACCCTCACCTGGACCCTAAACGCTCCCCGTCACCTAACCCTAACCCTAGTCCGAACCCTAACCCTAACCCTTCCCCGAAGCCTTCCCCTCACCAGTCCCCTAATCCTAACCCATATGCTCACACTGACACGCGCCCTCACACGTACGCTCCCCCTAAACCGCTGTAATACCCTCACCTGGACCCTAAACCATCCCCGTCCCCTAATCCTAACCCTAGCCCGAACCCTAACCCTAACACTTCCCCAAAGCCTTCCCCTCACCCGTATCCTAATCCTAACCCGTACGCTCACACTAACCCGCACCCTCACACGTACGCTCCCCCTAAAGCGTTGTCGTACCCTCACCTGGACCCTAAACCGTCCCCATCCCGTAACCCTAACCCTAGCCCGAACCCTAACCCTAACGCTTCCCCGAAGCCTTACCCTCACCCGTCCCCTAATCCTAACCCGAACGCTCACACTAACCCACGCCCTCACACGTACGCACCCCCTAAACCGTTGTCGTACCTTCACTTGAACCCTAAACCGTCCCCATCCCTTAACCCTAACACTACCGAAACCCTAACACTAACCCGTCCCCGAAGCCTTCCCCTCAACGATACCCTAATCCTAACCCGTACGCTAACACTAACCCGCGCCCTCACACGTACGCTCCCCCTAAACCATTGTCGTACTCTCACC
This sequence comes from Leucopleurus acutus, assembly GCF_964270905.1. Taxonomy (NCBI): domain Eukaryota; kingdom Metazoa; phylum Chordata; class Mammalia; order Artiodactyla; family Delphinidae; genus Leucopleurus; species Leucopleurus acutus. The sequence continues at coordinate 33,216 of NW_028138810.1, read as the reverse complement.
TGGGCCCTAAACATTCCCCGTCCCCTAACCCTAACCCTAGCCCGAACCCTAACCCTAAACCTTCCCCGAAGCCTTCCCCTCACCCGTCCCCTAATCCTAACCCGTACGCTCACACTAACCCACGCCCTCACACGTACGCTCCCCCTAAACCGTTGTCGTACCCTCACCTGGACCCTAAACCGTCCCCGTCACCTAACCCTAACCCTAGCCCGAACCCTAACCCTAACCCTTCCCCGAAGCTTTCCCCTCACCCGTCCCTTAATCCTATCCCGTACGCTCACACTTACACGCGACTTCACACGTACGCTCCCCCTAAACCGTTGTCGTACCCTCACCTGGACCCTAAACCGTCCCCGTTCCCTAACCCTAACCCTAGCCCGAACCCTAACACTAACCCTTCCGCGAAGCCTTCCCCTCACCCGTCACCTAATCCTAACCCGTACGCTTACATTAACCTGCGCCCCCACACGTACGCTCCCCCTAAACCATTGTCGTACCCTCAACTGGACCCTAAACCGTCCCCGTCCCCTAACCCTAACCCTAGCCCAAACCCTATCCATAACCCTTTTCCGAAGCCTTCCCCTCACCCGTCCCCTAATCCTAACCCGTACGCTCACACTAACCCGTGCCCTCACACGTACACTCCCCCTAAACCGCTGTCGTACCCTCAACTGGACCCGAAACCGTCCCCGTCCCCTAACCCTAACCCTAGCCCAAACCCTATCCATAACACTTTTCCGAAGCCTTCCCCTCACCCGTCCCCTAATCCTAACACGTATGCTCACACTGACCCGCGACCTCACACGTACGCTCCCCCTAAAGCGTTGTCGTACCCTCACCTGGACCCTAAAACGTCCCCGTCCCCTAACCCTAACCCTAGCCCGAACCCTTACCCTAACCCTTCCCCGAAGCCTTCCCCTCAACCGTCCCTAATCTTAACCCGTACGCTCACACTATCCAGCCCGCTCACACGTACGCTCCCCCTAAACCGTTGTCGTACCCTCACCTGGACCCTAAACCGTCCCCGTCGCCTAACCCTAACCCTAGCCAGAACCCTAACACTAACCCTTCCCCGAAGCCTTCCCATCACCCGTCCCCTAATCCTATCCCGTACGCTCACACTAACACGCGCCCACACATACGCTCCCCCTAAAGTGTTGTCTTACCCTCAGCTGGACCTTAAACCGTCCCCGTCCCCTAAACCTAACCCTTCCCCGAAGCCTTCTCCTCACCCGTCGCCTAATTCTAACCCGTACGCTCACACTAACCCGCGCCCTCACACGTACGCTCCCCCTAAACCGTTGTCGTACCCTCACCTGGACCCTAAACCGTCCCCGTCCCCTAACCCTATCCCTAGCCCGAACCCTAACCCTAACCCTTCCCCAAAGCCTTCCCCTCACCCGTCCCCTAATCCTAACCCGTATGCTCACACTAACCCGCGCCCTCACACGTACGCTCCCCCTAAATCGTTGTCGTACCCTCACCTGGACCCTAAAACGTCCCCGTCCCCTAAACCTAACCCTAGCCCGAACCCTAACCCTAACCCTTCCCCGAAGCCTTCCCCTCACCCGTCCCCTAATCCTAACCCGTACGCTCACACTATCCAGCCCGCTCACTCGTACGCTGCCCCTAAACCGTTGTCGTACCCTCACCTGGACCCTAAACCATCCCCGTTCCCTAACCCTAACCCTAGCCCGAACCCTAATCCTAACCCTTCCCCGAAGCCTTCCCCTCACCCGTCTCCTAATCCTAACCCGTACGCTCACATAACCCACGCCCTCACACGTACGCTCCCCCTAAACCGTTGTCGTACCTTCACCTGGACCCTAAACCGACCCCGTCCCCTAACCCTAACCCTAGCCCGAACCCTAACACTAACCCTTCCCCGAAGCCTTCCCCTCACCCGTCCCCTAATCCTAACCCGTACGCTCACACTAACCCGCGCCCTCACACGTACGCTCCCCCTAAACCGTTGTCGTAACCTCACCTGGACCCTAAACCGTCCCCGTCCCCTAACCCTAACCCTAGCCCAAACCCTATCCATAACCCTTTTCCGAAGCCTTCCCCTCACCCGTCCCCTAATCCTAACCCGTACGCTCACACTAACCCGTGCCCTCACAAGTACACTCCCCCTAAACTGCTGTCGTACCCTCAACTGGACCCGAAACCGTCCCCGTCCCCTAACCCTAACCCTAACCCTAACCCTAACCCTAACCCTTCCCCGAAGCTTTCCCCTCACCCGTCCCCTAATCCTAACCCGTACGCTCACACTAATCCGCGCCCTCACACGTACGCTCCCCCTAAACCGTTGTCGTACCCTCACCTGGACCCTAAACCGTCCCCGTACCCTAACCCTAACCCTAGCCCGAACCCTAACCCTAACCCTTCCCCGAAGCCTTCCCCTCACCCGTCCTCTAATCCTAACACGTATGCTCACACTAACCCGCGCCCTCACACGTACGCTCCCCCTAAAGCGTTGTCGTACCCTAACCTGGACCCTAAAACGCCCCCGTCACCTAACCCTAACCCTAGCCGAACCCTAACCCTAACCCTTCCCCGAACCCTTCCCCTCACCCGTCCCTAATCCTAACCCGTACGCTCACACTATCCAGCCCGCTCACACATACGCTCCCCCTAAACCGTTGTCGTACCCTCACCTGGACCCTAAACCGTCCCCGTCCCCTAACCATAACCCTAGCCAGAACCCTAACACTAACCCTTCCCCGAAGCCTTCCCATCACCCGTCCCCTAATCCTAACCCGTACGCTCACACTAACACGCGCCCTCACACATACGCTCCCCCTAAAGTGTTGTCTTACCCTCACCTGGACCTTAAACCGTCCCCGTCCCCTAACCCTAACCCTAGGCCGAACCCTAAACCTAACCCTTCCCCGAACCCTTCTCCTCACCCGTCGCCTAATCCTAACCCGTACGCTCACACTAACCCGCGCCCTCACACGTACGCTCCCCCTAAACCGTTGTCGTACCCTCACCTGGACCCTAAACCGTCCCCGTCCCCTAACCCTATCCCTAGCCCGAACCCTAACCCTAACCCTTCCCCAAAGCCTTCCCCTCACCCGTCCCCTAATCCTAACCCGTATGCTCACACTAACCCACGCCCTCACACGTACTCTCCCCCTACATCGTTGTCGTACCCTTACCTGGACCCTAAAACGTCCCCGTCCCCTAAACCTAACCCTAGCCCGAACCCTAACACTAACCCTACCCCGAAGCCTTCCCCTCACCCGTCCCCTAATCCTAACCCGTACGCTCACACTATCCAGCCCGCTCACTCGTACGCTGCCCCTAAACCATTGTCGTACCCTCACCTGGATCCTAAACCGTCCCTATCCACTAACCCTAACCCTAGCCCGAACCCTAACCCTAACCCTTCCCCGAAGCCTTCCCCTCACCCGTCCCCTAATCCTAACCCGTACGCTCACACTAACCTGCGCCCTCACACGTACGCTCCCCCGAAACCGTTGTCGTACCCTCACCTGGACCCTAAATGTTCCCCGACCCCTAACCCAAACCCTAGCCTGAACCCTAACCCTAACCCTTCCCCAAAGCCTTCCCCTCACCCGACCCCTAATCCTAACCCGTACGCTCACACTAACCTGCGCCCTCACATGTACGCACCCCCAAAACAGTTGTCGTACCCTCACCTGAACCCTAAACCGTCCCCGTCCCCTAACCCTAACCCTAGCCCGAACCCTAACCCTAACCCTTCTCCGAAGCCTTCCCCTCACCCGTCCCCTAATCCTAACCCGTATGCTCACACTAACCCACGCCCTCACACGTACGCTCTCCCTAAACCGTCGTCGTACTCTCACATGGACCCTAAACCGTCCCCGTCCCCTAACCCTAACCCTAGCCCGAACCCTAACCCTAAACCTTCCCCGAAGCCTTCCCCTCACCCGTCCCCTAATCCTAACCTGTACGCTCACACTAACCCGTGCCCTCACACGTACGCTCCCCCTAACCCGTTGGCATACCCTCACCTGGACCTTAAACCATCCCCGTCCCCTAACACTAACCCTAGCCCGAACCCTTACCCTAACCCTTCCCTGAAGCCTTCCCCTCACCCGTCCCCTAATCCTAACCCGTACGCTCACACTAACCAGCCCGCTCACACTTATGCTGCCCCTAAACCGTTGTCGTACCCTCACCTGGACCCTAAACAGTCCCCATCCCCTAACCCTAACCCTACCCAGACCCTAACCCTAACCCTAACCCTAACCCTAACCCTAACCCTAACCCATCCCCTAATCCTAACACATATGCTCACACTAACCCGCGCCCTCACACGTACGCTCCCCCTAAACCGTGGTCGTCCCCTCACCTGGACCCTAAACCGTCCCCGTCCCCTAACCCTAACACTAGCCCGAACCCTAACCCTAACCCTTCCCCGAAGCCTTCCCCTCACCCGTCCCCTAATCCTAACCCGTACGCTCACACTAACCTGCACCCTCACATGTACTCTCCCCCTAATCCGTTGTCGTACCATTACCTGGACCCTACACTGTCCACGTACCCTAACCCTAACCCTAGCCCGAACCCTAACCCTGACATTTCCCCGAAATCTTCCCCTCACCCGTTTCCTAATCCTAACCCGTACGCTCACACTAACCCGCGCCCTCACACGTACGCTCCCCCTAAACCGCTGTCGTACCCTCAATTGGACCCGAAACCATCCCCGTCCCCTAACCCTAACCCTAGCCCGAACCCTAACCCTAACACTTCCCCGAAGCCTTCCCCTCACCCGTCCCCTAATCCTAACCGGTACGCTCACACTAACCCGCGCCCTCCCACGTACCCTCCCCCTATAGCGCTGTCGTACCCTCACCTGGACCCTAAACCATCCCCATCCCCTAACCCTAACCCTAGCCAGAACCCGAACCCTAACCTTTCCCCGAAGCCTTCCCCTCACCCGTCCCCTAATCCTAACCCGTTCGCTCACACTAACCCGCGCCCTCACACGTACGCTCCCCCTAAACCGTTGTCGTACACTCACCTGGTCCCTAAACCATCCCCGTCCACTAACCCTAACCCTAGCCCGAACCCTAACACTAACCCTTCCCCGAAGCCTTCCCCTCACCCGTCCCCTAATCCTAACCCGTACGCTCACACTAACCCGCGCCCTCACACGTACGCTCCCCCTAAACCGTTGTCGTAACCTCACCTGGACCCTAAACCGTCCCCGTCCCCTAACCCTAACCCTAGCCCAAACCCTATCCATAACCCTTTTCCGAAGCCTTCCCCTCACCCGTCCCCTAATCCTAACCCGTACGCTCACACTAACCCGTGCCCTCACAAGTACACTCCCCCTAAACTGCTGTCGTACCCTCAACTGGACCTGAAACCGTCCCCGTCCCCTAACCCTAACCCTAACCCTAACCCTAACCCTAACCCTTCCCCGAAGCCTTCCCCTCACCCGTCCCCTAATCCTAACCCGTACGCTCACACTAATCCGCGCCCTCACACGTACGCTCCCCCTAAACCGTTGTCGTACCCTCACCTGGACCCTAAACCGTCCCCGTACCCTAACCCTAACCCTAGCCCGAACCCTAACCCTAACCCTTCCCCGAAGCCTTCCCCTCACCCGTCCCCTAATCCTAACACGTATGCTCACACTAACCCGCGCCCTCACACGTACGCTCCCCCTAAAGCGTTGTCGTACCCTAACCTGGACCCTAAAACGCCCCCGTCACCTAACCCTAACCCTAGCCGAACCCTAACCCTAACCCTTCCCCGAACCCTTCCCCTCACCCGTCCCTAATCCTAACCCGTACGCTCACACTATCCAGCCCGCTCACACATACGCTCCCCCTAAACCGTTGTCGTACCCTCACCTGGACCCTAAACCGTCCCCGTCCCCTAACCATAACCCTAGCCAGAACCCTAACACTAACCCTTCCCCGAAGCCTTCCCATCACCCGTCCCCTAATCCTAACCCGTACGCTCACACTAACACGCGCCCTCACACATACGCTCCCCCTAAAGTGTTGTCTTACCCTCACCTGGACCTTAAACCGTCCCCGTCCCCTAACCCTAACCCTAGGCCGAACCCTAAACCTAACCCTTCCCCGAAGCCTTCTCCTCACCCGTCGCCTAATCCTAACCCGTACGCTCACACTAACCCGCGCCCTCACATGTACACTCCCCCTAAACCGTTGTCGTACCCTCACCTGGACCCTAAACCGTCCCCGTCCCCTAACCCTATCCCTAGCCCGAACCCTAACCCTAACCCTTCCCCAAAGCCTTCCCCTCACCCGTCCCCTAATCCTAACCCGTATGCTCACACTAACCCACGCACTCACACGTACTCTCCCCCTACATCGTTGTCGTACCCTCACCTGGACCCTAAAACGTCCCCGTCCCCTAAACCTAACCCTAGCCCGAACCCTAACCCTAACCCTACCCCGAAGCCTTCCCCTCACCCGTCCCCTAATCCTAACCCGTACGCTCACACTATCCAGCCCGCTCACTCGTACGCTGCCCCTAAACCGTTGTCGTACCCTCACCTGGACCCTAAACCATCCCCGTTCCCTAACCCTAACCCTAGCCCGAACCCTAACCCTAACCCTTCCCCGAAGCCTTCCCCTCACCCGTCTCCTAATCCTAACCCGTACGCTCACATAACCCACGCCCTCACACGTACGCTCCCCCTAAACCGTTGTCGTACCTTCACCTGGACCCTAAACCGACCCCGTCCCCTAACCCTAACCCTAGCCCGAACCCTAACACTAACCCTTCCCCGAAGCCTTCCCCTCACCCGTCCCCTAATCCTAACCCGTACGCTCACACTAACCCGCGCCCTCACACGTACGCTCCCCCTAAACCGTTGTCGTAACCTCACCTGGACCCTAAACCGTCCCCGTCCCCTAACCCTAACCCTAGCCCAAACCCTATCCATAACACTTTTCCGAAGCCTTCCCCTCACCCGTCCCCTAATCCTAACCCGTACGCTCACACTAACCCGTGCCCTCACAAGTACACTCCCCCTAAACTGCTGTCGTACCCTCAACTGGACCCGAAACCGTCCCCGTCCCCGTCCCCTAACCCTAACCCTAACCCTAACCCTTCCCCGAAGCTTTCCCCTCACCCGTCCCCTAATCCTAACCCGTACGCTCACACTAATCCGCGCCCTCACACGTACGCTCCCCCTAAACCGTTGTCGTACCCTCACCTGGACCCTAAACCGTCCCCGTACCCTAACCCTAACCCTAGCCCGAACCCTAACCCTAACCCTTCCCCGAAGCCTTCCCCTCACCCGTCCTCTAATCCTAACACGTATGCTCACACTAACCCGCGCCCTCACACGTACGCTCCCCCTAAAGCGTTGTCGTACCCTAACCTGGACCCTAAAACGCCCCCGTCACCTAACCCTAACCCTAGCCGAACCCTAACCCTAACCCTTCCCCGAACCCTTCCCCTCACCCGTCCCTAATCCTAACCCGTACGCTCACACTATCCAGCCCGCTCACACATACGCTCCCCCTAAACCGTTGTCGTACCCTCACCTGGACCCTAAACCGTCCCCGTCCCCTAACCATAACCCTAGCCAGAACCCTAACACTAACCCTTCCCCGAAGCCTTCCCATCACCCGTCCCCTAATCCTAACCCGTACGCTCACACTAACACGCGCCCTCACACATACGCTCCCCCTAAAGTGTTGTCTTACCCTCACCTGGACCTTAAACCGTCCCCGTCCCCTAACCCTAACCCTAGGCCGAACCCTAAACCTAACCCTTCCCCGAACCCTTCTCCTCACCCGTCGCCTAATCCTAACCCGTACGCTCACACTAACCCGCGCCCTCACACGTACGCTCCCCCTAAACCGTTGTCGTACCCTCACCTGGACCCTAAACCGTCCCCGTCCCCTAACCCTATCCCTAGCCCGAACCCTAACCCTAACCCTTCCCCAAAGCCTTCCCCTCACCCGTCCCCTAATCCTAACCCGTATGATCACACTAACCCACGCCCTCACACGTACTCTCCCCCTACATCGTTGTCGTACCCTTACCTGGACCCTAAAACGTCCCCGTCCCCTAAACCTAACCCTAGCCCGAACCCTAACCCTAACCCTACCCCGAAGCCTTCCCCTCACCCGTCCCCTAATCCTAACCCGTACGCTCACACTATCCAGCCCGCTCACTCGTACGCTGCCCCTAAACCATTGTCGAACCCTCACCTGGATCCTAAACCGTCCCTATCCACTAACCCTAACCCTAGCCCGAACCCTAACCCTAACCCTTCCCCGAAGCCTTCCCCTCACCCGTCCCCTAATCCTAACCCGTACGCTCACACTAACCTGCGCCCTCACACGTACGCTCCCCCGAAACCGTTGTCGTACCCTCACCTGGACCCTAAATGTTCCCCGACCCCTAACCCAAACCCTAGCCGGAACCCTAACCCTAACCCTTCCCCAAAGCCTTCCCCTCACCCGACCCCTAATCCTAACCCGTACGCTCACACTAACCTGCGCCCTCACATGTACGCACCCCCAAAACAGTTGTCGTACCCTCACCTGAACCCTAAACCGTCCCCGTCCCCTAACCCTAACCCTAGCCCGAACCCTAACCCTAACCCTTCTCCGAAGCCTTCCCCTCACCCGTCCCCTAATCCTAACCCGTATGCTCACACTAACCCACGCCCTCACACGTACGCTCTCCCTAAACCGTCGTCGTACTCTCACATGGACCCTAAACCGTCCCCGTCCCCTAACCCTAACCCTAGCCCGAACCCTAACCCTAAACCTTCCCCGAAGCCTTCCCCTCACCCGTCCCCTAATCCTAACCTGTACGCTCACATTAACCCGTGCCCTCACACGTACGCTCCCCCTAACCCGTTGGCATACCCTCACCTGGACCTTAAACCATCCCCGTCCCCTAACACTAACCCTAGCCCGAACCCTTACCCTAACCCTTCCCTGAAGCCTTCCCCTCACCCGTCCCCTAATCCTAACCCGTACGCTCACACTAACCAGCCCGCTCACACTTATGCTGCCCCTAAACCGTTGTCGTACCCTCACCTGGACCCTAAACAGTCCCCATCCCCTAACCCTAACCCTACCCAGACCCTAACCCTAACCCTAACCCTAACCCTAACCCTAACCCTAAACCTAACCCTAACCCATCCCCTAATCCTAACACATATGCTCACACTAACCCGCGCCCTCACACGTACGCTCCCCCTAAACCGTGGTCGTCCCCTCACCTGGACCCTAAACCGTCCCCGTCCCCTAACCCTAACACTAGCCCGAACCCTAACCCTAACCCTTCCCCGAAGCCTTCCCCTCACCCGTCCCCTAATCCTAACCCGTACGCTCACACTAACCTGCACCCTCACATGTACTCTCCCCCTAATCCGTTGTCGTACCATTACCTGGACCCTACACTGTCCACGTCCCCTAACCCTAACCCTAGCCCGAACCCTAACCCTGACATTTCCCCGAAATCTTCCCCTCACCCGTTTCCTAATCCTAACCCGTACGCTCACACTAACCCGCGCCCTCACACGTACGCTCCCCCTAAACCGCTGTCGTACCCTCAATTGGACCCGAAACCATCCCCGTCCCCTAACCCTAACCCTAGCCCGAACCCTAACCCTAACACTTCCCCGAAGCCTTCCCCTCACCCGTCCCCTAATCCTAACCGGTACGCTCACACTAACCCGCGCCCTCCCACGTACGCTCCCCCTATAGCGCTGTCGTACCCTCACCTGGACCCTAAACCATCCCCATCCCCTAACCCTAACCCTAGCCAGAACCCGAACCCTAACCTTTCCCCGAAGCCTTCCCCTCACCCGTCCCCTAATCCTAACCCGTTCGCTCACACTAACCCGCGCCCTCACACGTACGCTCCCCCTAAACCGTTGTCGTACACTCACCTGGTCCCTAAACCATCCCCGTCCACTAACCCTAACCCTAGCCCGAACCCTAACACTAACCCTTCCCCGAAGCCTTCCCCTCACCCGTCCCCTAATCCTAACCCGTACGCTCACACTAACCCGCGCCCTCACACGTACGCTCCCCCTAAACCGTTGTCGTAACCTCACCTGGATCCTAAACCGTCCCCGTCCCCTAACCCTAACCCTAGCCCAAACCCTATCCATAACCCTTTTCCGAAGCCTTCCCCTCACCCGTCCCCTAATCCTAACCCGTACGCTCACACTAACCCGTGCCCTCACAAGTACACTCCCCCTAAACTGCTGTCGTACCCTCAACTGGACCTGAAACCGTCCCCGTCCCCTAACCCTAACCCTAACCCTAACCCTAACCCTAACCCTTCCCCGAAGCCTTCCCCTCACCCGTCCCCTAATCCTAACCCGTACGCTCACACTAATCCGCGCCCTCACACGTACGCTCCCCCTAAACCGTTGTCGTACCCTCACCTGGACCCTAAACCTTCCCCGTACCCTAACCCTAACCCTAGCCCGAACCCTAACCCTAACCCTTCCCCGAAGCCTTCCCCTCACCCGTCCCCTAATCCTAACACGTATGCTCACACTAACCCGCGCCCTCACACGTACGCTCCCCCTAAAGCGTTGTCGTACCCTAACCTGGACCCTAAAACGCCCCCGTCACCTAACCCTAACCCTAGCCGAACCCTAACCCTAACCCTTCCCCGAACCCTTCCCCTCACCCGTCCCTAATCCTAACCCGTACGCTCACACTATCCAGCCCGCTCACACATACGCTCCCCCTAAACCGTTGTCGTACCCTCACCTGGACCCTAAACCGTCCCCGTCCCCTAACCATAACCCTAGCCAGAACCCTAACACTAACCCTTCCCCGAAGCCTTCCCATCACCCGTCCCCTAATCCTAACCCGTACGCTCACACTAACACGCGCCCTCACACATACGCTCCCCCTAAAGTGTTGTCTTACCCTCACCTGGACCTTAAACCGTCCCCGTCCCCTAACCCTAACCCTAGGCCGAACCCTAAACCTAACCCTTCCCCGAAGCCTTCTCCTCACCCGTCGCCTAATCCTAACCCGGACGCTCACACTAACCCGCGCCCTCACATGTACACTCCCCCTAAACCGTTGTCGTACCCTCACCTGGACCCTAAACCGTCCCCGTCCCCTAACCCTATCCCTAGCCCGAACCCTAACCCTAACCCTTCCCCAAAGCCTTCCCCTCACCCGTCCCCTAATCCTAACCCGTATGCTCACACTAACCCACGCACTCACACGTACTCTCCCCCTACATCGTTGTCGTACCCTCACCTGGACCCTAAAACGTCCCCGTCCCCTAAACCTAACCCTAGCCCGAACCCTAACCCTAACCCTACCCCGAAGCCTTCCCCTCACCCGTCCCCTAATCCTAACCCGTACGCTCACACTATCCAGCCCGCTCACTCGTACGCTGCCCCTAAACCATTGTCGTACCCTCACCTGGATCCTAAACCGTCCCTATCCACTAACCCTAACCCTAGCCTGAACCCTAACCCTAACTCTTCCCCGAAGCCTTCCCCTCACCCGTCCCCTAATCCTAACCCGTACGCTCACACTAACCTGCGCCCTCACACGTACGCTCCCCCGAAACCGTTGTCGTACCCTCACCTGGACCCTAAATGTTCCCCGACCCCTAACCCAAACCCTAGCCGGAACCCTAACCCTAACCCTTCCCCGAAGCCTTCCCCTCACCCGACCCCTAATCCTAACCCGTACGCTCACACTAACCTGCGCCCTCACATGTACGCACCCCCAAAACAGTTGTCGTAACCTCACCTGGACCCTAAACCGTCCCCGTCCCCTAACCCTAACCCTAGCCCGAACCCTAACCCTAACCCTTCTCCGAAGCCTTCCCCTCACCCGTCCCCTAATCCTAACCCGTATGCTCACACTCACCCACGCCCTCACACGTACGCTCTCCCTAAACAGTCGTCGTACTCTCACATGGACCCTAAACCGTCCCCGTCCCCTAACCCTAACCCTAGCCCGAACCCTAACCCTAAACCTTCCCCGAAGCCTTCCCCTCACCCGTCCCCTAATCCTAACCTGTACGCTCACACTAACCCGTGCCCTCACACGTACGCTCCCCCTAACCCGTTGGCATACCCTCACCTGGACCTTAAACCATCCCCGTCCCCTAACACTAACCCTAGCCCGAACCCTTACCCTAACCCTTCCCTGAAGCCTTCCCCTCACCCGTCCCCTAATCCTAACCCGTACGCTCACACTAACCAGCCCGCTCACACTTATGCTGCCCCTAAACCGTTGTCGTACCCTCACCTGGACCCTAAACCGTCCCCATCCCCTAACCCTAACCCTACCCAGACCCTAACCCTAAACCTAACCCTAACCCTAACCCTAACCCTAACCCTAACCCATCCCCTAATCCTAACACATATGCTCACACTAACCCGCGCCCTCACACGTACGCTCCCCCTAAACCGTGGTCGTCCCCTCACCTGGACCCTAAACCGTCCCCGTCCCCTAACCCTAACACTAGCCCGAACCCTAACCCTAACCCTTCCCCGAAGCCTTCCCCTCACCCGTCCCCTAATCCTAACCCGTACGCTCACACTAACCTGCACCCTCACATGTACTCTCCCCCTAATCCGTTGTCGTACCATTACCTGGACCCTACACTGTCCACGTCCCCTAACCCTAACCCTAGCCCGAACCCTAACCCTGACATTTCCCCGAAATCTTCCCCTCACCCGTTTCCTATTCCTAACCCGTACGCTCACACTAACCCGCGCCCTCACACGTACGCTCCCCCTAAACCGCTGTCGTACCCTCAATTGGACCCGAAACCATCCCCGTCCCCTAACCCTAACCCTAGCCCGAACCCTAACCCTAACACTTCCCCGAAGCCTTCCCCTCACCCGTCCCCTAATCCTAACCGGTACGCTCACACTAACCCGCGCCCTCCCACGTACGCTCCCCCTATAGCGCTGTCGTACCCTCACCTGGACCCTAAACCATCCCCATCCCCTAACCCTAACCCTAGCCAGAACCCGAACCCTAACCTTTCCCCGAAGCCTTCCCCTCACCCGTCTCCTAATCCTAACCCGTTCGCTCACACTAACCCGCGCCCTCACACGTACGCTCCCCCTAAACCGTTGTCGTACACTCACCTGGTCCCTAAACCATCCCCGTCCACTAACCCTAACCCTAGCCCGAACCCTATCCCTAACCATTCCCCGAAGCCTTCCCCTCACCCGTCCCCTAATCCTAACCCGTACGCTCACACTAACCCACGCCTTCACACGTACGCTCCCCCTAAACCGTTGTCGTACCCTCAGCTGGACTCTAAACCGTCCCCGTCCCCTAACCCTAACCCTAGCCTGAACCCTAACCCTCACCCTTCCCCGAAGCCTTCTCCTCACACGTCCCCTAATCCTAACCTGTACTTTCACACTAACCCGCGCCCTCACATGTACGCTCCCCCTAAACCATTGTCGTACCCTCAACTGGACCCTAAACTGTCCCCGTCCCCTAACCCTAACCCTAGCCCGAACCCTAACCCTAATCCTTCCCCGAAGCCTTCCCCTCACCCGTCCCCTAATCCTAACCCGTACATTCACACTAACCCGTGCCCTCACACGTACGCTACCCCTAAACCGTTGTCGTACCCTCACCTGGACCCTAAACCGTCCCCGTCCACTAACCCTAACCCTAGCCCGAACCCTAACCCTAACCCTTCCCCAAAGGCTTCCCCTCACCCGTCCCCTAATCCTAACCGGTACGCTCACACTAACCCGTGCCCTCACACATACGCTCCCCCTAAAGCGTTGTCGTACCCTCACCTGGACCCTAAAACGTCCCCATCCCCTAACCCTAACCCTAGCCCGAACCCTAACCATAAACCTTCCCCGAAGCCTTCCCCTCACCCGTCCCTAATCCTAACACGTACGCTCACACTAACCCACGCCCTCACACGTACGCTCCCCCTAAACCGCTGTCGTACCCTCAACTGGACAAGAAACCATCCCCGTCCCCTAACCCTAACCCTAGCCCGAACCCTAACCCTAACCCTTCCCCTCACCCGTCCCCTAATCCTAACACGTACGCTCACACTAATCCGCGCCCTCACACGTACGCTCACCCTAAACTGTTGTCGTACCCTCACCTGGACCCTAAACCGTCCCCGTCCCCTAACCCTAACCCTAGCCCGAACCCTAACCCTAACCCTTCCCCGAAGCCTTCCCCTCACCCGTCCCCTAATCCTAACCCGTACGCTCACACTAACATGCGCCCTCACACGTACGCTCCCCCTAAACGGTTGTCGTACCCTCACCTGGACCCTAAACCGTCCCCGTCCCCTAACCCTAACCCTAGCCCGAACCCTAACCCTAACACTTCCCCGAAGCCTTCCCCTCACCCGTCCCCTAACCATAACCCGTACGCTCACACTAACCCGCGCCCTCACACGTATTCTCCCCCTATACCGTTGTCGTACCCTCACCTGGACCCTAAACCGTCCCTCTACCCTAACCCTAACCCTAGCCCGAACCCTAACCCTAACCCTTCCCCGAAGCCTTCCCCTCACCCACCCCTAATCCTAACCCGTACGCTCACACTAACTCACGCCCTCACACGTACGCTCCCCCTAAAGCGTTGTCGTACCCTCACATGGACCCTAAACTGTCCCCGTCCCCTAACCCTAACCCTAGCCTGAACCCTAACCCTAACCCTTCCCCGAAGCCTTCCCCTCACCCGTCCCCTAATCCTAACCAGTACGCTCACACTAACACGCGCCCTCACACGTTCGCTCCCCCTAAACCTCTGACGTACCCTCACCTGGACCCTAAACCGTCCCCGTCCCCTAACCCTAACCCTAGCCCGAACCCTAACCCTAAACCTTCCCCGAAGCCTTCCCCTCACCCGTCCCCTAATCCTAACCCGTACGCTCACACTAACCCACGCCCTCACACGTACGCTCCCCCTAAACCGTTGTCGTACACTCACCTGGACCCTAAACCGTCCCCGTCAACTAACCCTAACCCTAGCCCGAACCCTAACCCTAACCCTTCCCCGAAGCTTTCCCCTCACCCGTACCTTAATCCTAACCCGTACGCTCACACTTACCCGCGCCTTCACACGTACGCTCCCCCTAAACCGTTGTCGTACCCTCACCTGGACCCTAAACCGTCCCCGTACCCTAACCCTAACCCTAGCCCGAACCCTAACGCTAACCCTTCCCCTCACCTGTACCGTAATCCTAACCCGTACGCTCACACTAACCCGCGCCTCACACGTACGCTCCCCCTAAACCGTTGTCGTGCCCTCACCTGGACCCTCTACATCCCCGTCCCCTAACCGTAACCCTAGCCCGAACCCTAACCCTAACCCTTCTCCGAAGCCTTCCCCTCACCCGTCCCCTAATCCTAACCCGTATGCTCACACTAACCCACGCCCTCACACGTACGCTCTCCGTAAACCGTCGTCGTACTCTCACATGGACCCTAAACCGTCCCCGTCCCCTAACCCTAACCCTAGCCCGAACCCTAACCCTAAACCTTCCCCGAAGCCTTCCCCTCACCCGTCCCCTAATCCTAACCTGTACGCTCACACTAACCCGCGCACTCACACGTACGCTCCCACTAAACCGTTGGCATACCCTCACCTGGACCTTAAACCATCCCCGTCCCCTAACACTAACCCTAGCCCGAACCCTTACCCTAACCCTTCCCTGAAGCCTTCCCCTCACCCGTCCCCTAATCCTAACCCGTACGCTCACACTAACCAGCCCGCTCACACTTACGCTGCCCGTAAACCGTTGTCGTACCCTCACCTGGACCCTAAACCATCCCCATCCCCTAACCCTAAACCTACCCAAACCCTAACCCTAACCCGTCCCCGAAGCCTTCCACTCACCCATTCCCTAATCCTAACACGTACGCTCACACTAACCCGCCCCCTCACACGTACGCTCCCCCTAAACCGTGGTCGTACCCTCACCTGGACCCTAAACCGTCCCCGTACCCTAACCCTAACTCTAGCTCGAACCCTAACCCTAACCTTTCCCCGAAGCATTCCCCTCAACCTCCCCTAATCCTAACCCGTACGCTGACACTAACCCACGCGCTCACACGTACGCTCCCCCTCAACCGTTGTCGTACCCTCACCTGGACCCTAAACCGTCTCCGTCCCCTAACCCTAACCTGAGCCCGAACACTAACCTTAACACTTCCCCGTAGCCTTCCCCTCACCCATCCCCTAATCCTAAACCGTACGCTCACAATTTCCCGTGCCCTCACACGAACGGTCCCCCTAAACCGTTGTCGTACCCTCACCTGGACCCTAAACCGTCCCCGTCCCCTAAACCTAACCCTAGCCGAACCCTAAACCTAACCCTTCCCCGAAGCCTTCCCCTCACCCGTCCCCTAATCCTAACGCGTACGCTCACATAACCCACGCCCTCACACGTATGCTCCCCCTAAACCGTTGTGGTACCCTCACCTGGATCCTAAACCGTCCCCGTCTCCTAACCCTAACCCTAGCCCGAACCCTAACCCTAACCCTTCCCCGAAGCCTTCCCCTCACACGTCCCCTAATCCTAAGCCATACGCTCACACTAACCCGCGCCCTCACATGAACGCTCCCCCGAAACCGCTGTCGTACTCTCACCTGGACCCGAAACCGTCCCCGTCCGCTAACCCTAACACTAGCCCAAACCATATCTATAACCCATTTCCGAAGCCTTCCCATCACCCGTCCCCTAATCCTAACCCGTACGCTCACACTAACCCGCGCCCTCACACGTACGCTCCCCCTAAAGCGTTCTCGTACCCTCACCTGGACCCTAAACCGTCCCCGTCCCCTAACGGTAACCCTAGCCGGAACCCTAACCGTAACACTTCTCCTAAGCCTTCCTCTCACCCGTCCACTAATCCTAACCCGTACGCTCACACAAACCCGTGCCCTCACACATACGCTGCCCCTAAACCGTTGTCGTACCCTCACTTGGACCCTAAAACGTCCCCGTCCCCTAACCCTAACCCTAGGCCGAACCGTAAACCTAACCCTTCCCCAAAGCCTTCCCTTAACTCGTCCCCTAATCCTAACCCGTACGCTCACACTAACCCGCGCCCTCACACGTACGCTCCCCCTAAACCGTTGTCGTACCCTCACCTGGACCCTAAACCGTCCCCGTCCCCTAACCCTAACCCTAGCCTGAACCCTAAAGCTAACACTTCCCTGAAGCCTTCCCCTCACCCGTCCCCTAATCCTAACCAGTACGCTCACACTGACCGGCGCCCTCACACGTACGATCCCCCTAAAATGTTGCGTATCCTCACCTGGACCCTAAAACGTCCCTGTCCCCTAACCCTAACCCTAGCCCGAACACTAACCCTAACACTTCCCCGAAGCCTTCTCCTCACCCGTCGCCTAATCCTAACCCGTACGCTCACACTAACCCGCGCCCTCACACGTACGCTCCCCCTAAATCGTTGTCGTACACTCACCTGGACCCTAAAACGTCCCAGTCCCCTAACCCTAACCCAAGCCCGAACCCTAACCCTAACCCTTCCCCGAAGCCTTCCCCTCACCCGTCCCCTAATCCTAACCCGTACGCTCACACTATGCAGCCCGCTCACACGTACGCTGCTCCTAAACCGTTTTCGTACCCTCACCTGGACCCTAAACCGTCCCTATCCACTAACCCTAACCCTAGCCCGAACCCTAACCCTAACCCTTCCCCGAAGCCTTCCCCTCACCTGTCCCCTAATCCTAACCCGTACGCTCACACTAACCTGCGCCCTCACACGTACACTCCCCCTAAACCGTTGTCGTACCCTCACCTGGAACCTAAATGTTCCCCGACCCCTAACCCAAACCCTAGCCCGAACCCTAACCCTAACCCTTCCCCGAAGCCTTCCCCTCACCCGTCCCCTAATCCTAACCCGTACGCTCACACTAACCTGCACCCTCACACGTACGCACCTCCAAAACAGTTGTCGTACTCTCACCTGGACCCTAAACCGTCCCTGCCTCCTAACCCTAACTCTAGCACGAACCCTAACCATAAACCTTCCCCGAAGCCTTCCCGTCACCCGTCCCCTAATCCTAACCCGTACGCTCACACTAACACGCACCCTCACACGTACGCACCCCCTAAAGCGTTGTCTTACCGTTACCTGGACCCTAAACCGTCCCCGTCACCTAACCCTAACCCTAGCCCGAACCCTAAACCTAACCCTTCCCCAAAGCCTTCCCCTAAGTCGTCCCCTAATCCTAACCCGTACGCTCACATTAACCCGCACCCTCACACGTACGGTCCCCCTAAACCGTTGTCGTACCCTCACCTGGATCCTAAACCGTCCCCGTCCCCTAACCCTAACCCTAACCCGAACACTAACCCTAACCCTTCCCCGAAGCATTCACGTCACCCGTCACCTAATCCTAACCCGTACCATCACACTACGCACGCCCTCACACATTCGCTCCACCTAAACCATTGTCGTACCCTCACCTGGACCCTAAACCGTCCCCGTCCCCTAACCCTAACCCTAGCCCTAACCTTAACCCTAACCCTTCCCCGAAGCCTTCCCCTCACCCGTCCCCTAATCCTAACCCGTACGCTCACACTAACCCGCGCCCTCACACGTACGCTCCCCCTAAACCGCTGTCATACCCTCAATTGGACCCGAAACCATCCCCGTCCCCTAACCCTAACCCTAGCCCGAACCCTAACCCTAACACTTCCCTGAAGCCTTCCCCTCACCCGTCCCCTAATCCTAACCCGTACGGTCACACTAACCTGTGCCCTCACACGTACGCTCCCCCTAAACCGTTGTCGTATCCTCACCTTTACCCTAAATCGTCCCCGACCCCTAACCCACACCCTAGCCCGAACCTTAACATTAACCCTTCCCCGAAGCCTTCCCCTCACCCGTCCCCTAATCCTAACCCGTATGCTCACACTAACACACGCCCTCACACGTACGCTCCCCCTAAACCGTGGTCGTACCCTCACCTGGACCCTAAACCGTCCCCGTACCCTAACCCTAACACTAGCCCGAACACTAACCCTAACATTTCCCCGAAGCATTCCCCTCAACCGTCCCCTAATCCTAACCCGTACGCTGACACTAACCCACGCGCTCACACGTACGCTCCCCCTCCACCGTTGTCGTACCCTCAGCTGGACCCTAAACCGTCTCCGTCCCCTAAACCTAACACTAGCCCGAACACTACCCCTAACACTTCCCCGAAGCCTTCCCCTCACCCATCCCCTAATCCTAACCCGTACGCTCACACTAACCCGCGCCCTCTCACGAACGGTCTCCCTAAACCGTTGTCGTACCCTCACCTGGACCCTAAACCGTCCCCGTCCCCATCCCTAACCCTAGCCCGTACCCTAACCTTAACCCTTCCCGGAAGCCTTCCCCTCACCCGTCCCCTTAATCCTAAGCCGTACGCTCACAGTAACCCGCGCACTCACATGTACACTCCCCCTAAACCGCTGTCGTACTCTCACCTGGACCCGAAACCGTCCCCGTCCCCTAACCCTAACCCTAGCCCAAACCCTATCTATAACCCTTTTCCGAAGCCTTCTCCTCACCCGTCCCCTAATCCTAACCCGTACGCTCACACTAACCCGTGCCCTCACATGTACGCTCCCCGTAAACCGCTGTCGTACCCTCAACTGGATCCGAAACCGTCCCCGTCCCCTAACCCTAACCCTAGCCCGAACCCTAACCCTAACCCTTCCCCGAAGCATTCCCCTCACCCGTCCCCTAATCCTAACCCGTACCCTCACACTATCCAGCCCGTTCACACGTACGCTGCCCCTAAACCGTTGTCCTACCCTCACCTGGACCCTAAAACGTCCCCGTCCCCTACCCCTAACCCTAGCCCGAACCCTAACCCTAACCCTTCCCCGAAGCCTTCCCCTCACCCGTCCCCTAAAACTAACCCGTAAGCTCACACTATCCAGCCCGCTCACACGTACGCTGCCCTTAAACTGTTGTCGTACCCTCACCTGGACCCTAAACCATCCCCAACACCTAACCCTAACCCTAGCCCGAACCCTAACCCTGACATTTCCCCGAAATCTTGCCCTCACCCGTTTCCTAATCCTAACCCGTACGCTCACACTAACCCGCGCCCTCACACGTACGCTCCCCCTAAACCGCTGTCGTACCCTCAATTGGACCCGAAACCATCCCCGTCCCCTAACCCTAACCCTAGCCCGAACCCTAACCCTAACACTTCCCCGAAGCCTTCCCCTCACCCGTCCCCTAATCCTAACCGGTACGCTCACACTAACCCGCGCCCTCCCACGTACGCTCCCCCTATAGCGTTGTCGTACCCTCACCTGGACCCTAAACCATCCCCATCCCCTAACCCTAACCCTAGCCAGAACCCGAACCCTAACCTTTCCCCGAAGCCTTCCCCTCACCCGTCCCCTAATCCTAACCCATTGGCTCACACTAACCCGCGCCCTCACACGTACGCTCCCCCTAAACCGTTGTCGTACACTCACCTGGACCCTAAACCATCCCCGTCCCCTAACCCTAACCCTAGCCTGAACCCTAACCCTCACCCTTCCCCGAAGCCTTCTCCTCACCTGTCCCCTAATCCTAACCTGTACTTTCACACTAACCCGCACCCTCACATGTACGCTCCCCCTAAACCATTGTCGTACCCTCAACTGTACCCTAAACTGTCCCCGTCCCCTAACCCTAACCCGAGCCCGAACCCTAACCCTAACCCTTCCCCGAAGCCTTCCCCTCACCCGTCCCCTAATCCTAACCCATACGCTCACACTAACCCGCGCCCTCACACGTACGCTACCCCTAAACCGTTGTCGTACCCTCACCTGGACCCTAAACCGTCCCCATCCACTAACCCTAACCCTAGCCCGAACCCTAACCCTAACACTTCCCCAAAGGCTTCCCCTCACCCGTCCCCTAATCCTAACCGGTACGCTCACACTAACCTGTGCCCTCACACGTACGCTCCCCCTATAGCGTTGGCGTACCCTCACCTGGACCCTAAACCGTCCCCATCCCCTAACCCTGACCCTAGCCAGAACCCTAACCCTAACCTTTCCCCAAAACCTTCCCCTAACCCGTCCCCTATTCCTAACCCGTACGCTCACACTAACCCGCACCCTCACACGTACGCTCCCCCTAAACCGTTGTGGTACCCTCACCTGGAACCTAAACCGTCCCCGTCCCCTAACCCTAACCCTAGCGCAAACACTATCCATAACACTTTTCCTAAGCCTTCCCCTCACCCGTCCCCTATCCCTAACCAGTACGCTCACACTAAACCGTGCCCTCACACGTACGCTCCCCTAAACCGCTGTCGTACCCTCAACTGGACCCGAAAACGTCCCCGTCCCCTAACCATAACCCTAGCCCGAACCCTAACCATAAACCTTCCCCGAAGCCTTCCCCTCACCCGTCCCTAATCCTAACCCGTACGCTCACACTAACCCACGCCCTCACACGTACGCTCCCCCTAAACCGCTGTCGTACCCTCAACTGGACATGAAACCGTCCCCGTCCCCTAACCCTAACCCTAGCCCGTACCGTAACCCTAACCCTTCCCCGAAGCCTTCCCCTCACCCGTCCCCTAATCCTAACCCGTACGCTCACACTAACCCGCGCCCTCACACGTACGCTCACCCTAAACTGTTGTCGTACCCTCACCTGGACCCTAAACCGTCCCCGTCCCCTAACCCTAACCCTAGCCCGAACCCTAACCCTAACCCTTCCCCGAAGCCTTCCCCTCACCCGTCCCCTAATCCTAACCCGTACGCTCACACTAACATGGGCCCTCACACGTACGCTCCCCCTAAACGGTTGTCGTACCCTCACCTGGACCCTAAACCGTCCCCGTCCCCTAACCCTAACCCTAGCCCGAACCCTAACCCTAACACTTCCCCGAAGCCTTCCCCTCACCCGTCCCCTAACCCTAACCCGTACGCTCACACTAACCCGCGCCCTCACACGTATTCTCCCCCTAAACCGTTGTCGTACCCTCACCTGGACCCTAAACCGTCCCCTTCCCCTAACCCTAACCCTAGCCCGAACCCTAACCCTAACCCTTCCCCGAAGCCTTCCCCTCAGCCGTCCCCTAATACTAACCTGTACGCTAACACTAACCCGCGCCCTCACACGTACGCTCCCCCTAAAGCTTTGTCGTACCCTCACCTGGACCCTAAACCGTCCCCGTCCCCTAACACTAAACCTAGCCCGAACCCTAACCCTAACACTTCCCCGAAGCCTTCCCCTCACCCGTCCCCTAATCCTAACACGTACGCTCACACTAACCCACGCCCTCACACGTACGCTCCCCCTAAAGCGTTCTCGTACCCTCACCTGGACCCTAAACTGTCCCCGTCCTCTAACCCTAACCCTAGCCGAACCCTAACCCTAACCCTTCCTGGAAGCCTTCCCCTCACTCGTCCCCTAATCCTAACCCGTACTCTCACACTAACCCACGCCCTCACACGTACGCTCCCCCTAAACCGTTGTCGTACCCTCACCTGGACACTAAACCGTCTCCGTCCCCTAACCCTAACCCTAGCCCGAACCCTAACCCTAACCCTTCCCCGAAGCCTTCTCCTCACCCGTCCCCTAATCCTAACCCATACGCTCACACTAACCCGCGCCCTCACACATACGCTCCCCCTAAAGTGTTGTCCTACCCTCACCTGTACCCTAAACCGCCTCCGTCCCCTAACCCTAATCCTAGCCCGAACCCTAACCCTAACCGTTCCCCGAAGCCTTCCCCTCACCCGTCCCCTAATCGTAACCCGTACGCTCACACTAACCCATGCCCTCACACGTTAGCTCCCCCTAAACCATGGTCGTACCCTCAGCTGGACCCTAAACCGTCCCCGTCCCCTAACCCTAACCCTAGCCCGAACCGTAACCCTAACCCTTCCCCGAAGCCTTCCCCTCACCCGTCCCCTAATCCTAACCCGTACGCTCACACTAACCCGCGCCCTCACACGTACGCTCACCCTAAACTGTTGTCGTACCCTCACCTGGACCCTAAACCGTACCCGTCCCCTAACCCTAACCCTAGCCCGAACCCTAACCCTAACCCTTCCCCGAAGCCTTCCCCTCACCCGTCCCCTAATCCTAACCCGTACGCTCACACTAACCCACGCCCTCACACGTACGCTCCCCCTAAACCGCTGTCGTACCCTCAACTGGACACGAAACCGTCCCCGTCCCCTAACACTAACCCTAGCCCGAACCCTAATCCTAACCCTTCCCAGAAGCCTTCCCCTCACCTGTCCCCTAATCCTAACACGTACGCTCACACTAACCCACGCCCTCACACGTACGCTCCCCCTAAAGCGTTCTCGTACCCTCACCTGGACTCTAAACCGTCCCCGTCCTCTAACCCTAACCCTAGCCGAACCCTAACCCTAACCCTTCCCGGAAGCCTTCCCCTCACCCGTCCCCTAATCCTAACCCATACTCTCACACTAACCCACGCCCTCACACGTACGCTCCCTCTAAACCGTTGTCGTACTCTCACCTGGACACTAAACCGTCTCCGTCCCCTAACCCTAACCCTAGCCCGAACCCTAACCCTAACCCTTCCCCGAAGCCTTCTCCTCACCCGTCCCCTAATCCTAACCCATACGCTCACACTAACCCGCGCCCTCACACATACGCTCCCCCTAAAGCGTTGTCCTACCCTCACCTGGACCCTAAACCGCCTCCGTCCCCTAACCCTAATCCTAGGCCGAACCCTAACCCTAACCGTTCCCCGAAGCCTTCCCCTCACCCGTCCCCTAATCGTAACCCGTACGCTCACACTAACCCATGCCCTCTCACGTTAGCTCCCCCTAAACCATGGTCGTACCCTCAGCTGGAACCTAAACCGTCCCCGTCCCCTAACCCTAACCCTAGCCCGAACCGTAAGCTTAACCCTTCCCCGAAGCCTTCCCCTCACCCGTCCCCTAATCCTAACCCGTACTCTCACACTAACCCGCGCCCTCACACGTACGCTCCCCCTAAACTGTTGTCGTACCCTCACCTGAACCCTAAACCGTCCCCGTCCCCTAACCCTAACCCTAGCCCGAACCCTAACCCTAACCCTTCCCCGAAGCCTTCCCCTCACACGTCCCCTAATCCTAACCCGTAGGGTCACACTAACATGCGCCCTCACACGTACGCTCCCCCTAAACTGTTGTCGTACCCTCACCTGGACCCTAAACTGTCCCCATCCCCTAACTCTAACCCTAGCCCGAACCCTAATCCTAAACTTTCCCCGAAGCCTTCCCCTCACCCGTCCCCTAATCCTAACCCATACGCTCACACTAACCCGCGCCCTCACACGTACGCTCCCTGTAAACCATTGTCGTACCCTCACCTGGACCCTAAACCGTCCACGTCCCCTAACCCTAACCCTAGCCCGAACCCTAACCCTAACCCTTCCCCAAAGCCTTCCCCTAACCCGTCCCCTAATCCTAACCCGTACGCTCACACTAACCTGCGCCCTCACACGTACGCTCCCCCTAAACCGTTGTCGTACCCTCACCTGGACCCTAAACCGTCCCCGTCCCCTAACCCTAACACTAGCCCGAACACTATCCCTAACCCTTCCCCGAAGCCTTCTCCTCACCGTCCCCTAATCCTAAACCATACGCTCACACTAACCCGCGCCCTCACACGTACGCTTCCTCTAAAGCGTTCTAGTACCCTCACCTGGACCCTAAACCGTCCCCGTCCTCTAAACCTAACCCTAGCCGAACCCTAACCCTAACACTTCCCGGAAGCCTTCCCCTCACCCGTCCCCTAATCCTAACCCGTACTCTCACACTAACCCACGCCCTTACACGTACGCTCCCCCTAAACTGTTGTCGTACCCTCACCTGGACACTAAACCGTCTCTTTCCCCTAACCCTAACCCTAGCCCGAACCCTAACCCTAACCCTTCCCCGAAGCCTTCTCCTCACCCGTCCCCTAATCCTAACCCATACGCTCACACTAACCCGCGCCCTCACACATACGCTCCCCCTAAAGCGTTGTCCTACCCTCACCTGGACCCTAAACCGCCTCCGTCACCTAACACTAATCCGAGCCCGAACCCTAACCCTAATCGTTCCCCGAAGCCTTCCCCTCACCCGTCCCCTAATCGTAACCCGTACGCTCACACTAACCCATGCCCTCACACGTACGCTCCGCCTAAACTGCTGACGTACCCTCACCTGGACCCTAAACCGTCCCCGTGCCCTAACCCTATCCCTAGCCCGAACCCTAACCCTAAACCTTCCCCTCACCCGTCCCCTAATCCTAACCCGTACGCTCACACTAACCCGCGCCTCACAGGTACGCTCCCCCTAAACCGTTGTCGTACCCTCACCTGGACCCTATACATCCCCTTCCCCTAACCCTAACCCTAGCCCGAACCCTAACCCTAACCCTTCCCCGAAGCCTTCCCCTCACCCGTCCCCTATTCCTTACTCGTAGGCTCACACTAACCCACGCCCTCACACGTACGCTCACCCTAAAGCATTGTCGTACCCTCACCTGGACCCTAAACCCTCCCCGTCACCTAACACTAACCCTAGTGCGAACCCTAACCCTAAACCTTCCCGTCACCCGTCCCCTAATCCTAAACCATACGCTCACACTGACCCGCGCCCTCACACGTACGCTCCCCCTAAACCGCTGTAATACCCTCACCTGGACCCTAAACCATCCCCGTCCCCTAATCCTAACCCTAGCCCGAACCCTATCCCTAACCATTCCCCGAAGCCTTCCCCTCACCCGTCCCCTAATCCTAACCCGTACGCTCACACTAACACGCGCCCTCACACGTACGCTCCCCCTAAACCATTGTCGTACCCTCACCTCGACCCTAAACCGTCCCCGTCCCCTACCCCTAACCCTAGCCAAAACGCTAACCCTGACTCTTCCCCGAAACCTTCCCCTCAACCGTCCCCTAATCCTAACCCGTACGCTCACACTAACCCGCGCCCTCACACGTACGCTCCCCCTAAACCGTTGTCGTACCCTCAACTGGACCCTAAACCGTCCCCGTCCTCTAACCCTAACCCTAGCCCGAACCCTAACCATAACCCTTCCCCGAAATCTTCTCCTCACCTGTCCCCAAATCCTAACCCGTACGCTGAAACTAAACCACGCCCTCACACGTACTCTCCCCCTAAAGCGTTGTCGTACCCTCACCTGGACCCTAAACCGTCCCCGTCCCCTAACCCTAACCCTAGCCCGAACTCTAAACCTAACCTTTCCCCAAAGCCTTCCCCTAACCCGTCCCCTAATCCTAACCCGTACGCTCACACTAACCCGTGCCCTCACATGTACGCTCCCCCTAAACCGTTGTCGTACCCTCACCTGGACCCTAAACCGTCCCAGTCCCCTAACCCTAACCCTAACCAGAACAGTATCCCTAACCCTTCCCCGAAGCCTTACCCTTACCCGTCCCCTAATCCTAACCCGTTCGCTCACAGTAACACACGCCCTCACACATACGCTCCCCCTAAACCATTGTCGTACCCTCACCTGGACCCTAAACCATCCCCGTCCCCTAACCCTAACCCTAGCCCGAACCCTATCCCTAACCATTCCCCGAAGCCTTCCCCTCACCCGTCCCCTAATCCTAACCCGTTCGCTCACACTAACACGCGCCCTCACACGTATGCTCCCCCTAAACCATTGTCGTACCCTCACCTGGACCCTAAACCATCCCCGTCCCCTAACCCTAACCCTAGCCCGAACCGTATCCCTAACCATTCCCCGAAACCATCCCCTCACCCGTCCCCTTATCCTAACCTGTACTTTCACACTAACCCGCGCCCTCACACGTACGCTCCCCCTAAACCGTTGTCGTACCCTCACCTGGACCCTATACATCCCCATCCCCTAACCCTAACCCTAGCCCGAACCCTCACCCTAACCCTTCACCGAAGCCTTCCCCTCACCCGTCCCCTATTCTTAACCCGTAGGCTCACACTAACCCACGCCCTCACACGTACGCTCACCCTAAAGCATTGTCGTACCCTCACCTGGACCCTAAACGCTCCCCGTCACCTAACCCTAACCCTAGTCCGAACCCTAACCCTAACCCTTCCCCGAAGCCTTCCCCTCACCCGTCCCCTAATCCTAACCCATATGCTCACACTGACCCGCGCCCTCACACGTACGCTCCCCCTAAACCGCTGTAATACCCTCACCTGGACCCTAAACCATCCCCGTCCCCTAATCCTAACCCTAGCCCGAACCCTAACCCTAACACTTCCCCAAAGCCTTCCCCTCACCCGTATCTTAATCCTAACCCGTACGCTCACACTAACCCGCACCCTCACATGTACGCTCCCCCTAAAGCGTTGTCGTACCCTCACCTGGACCCTAAACCGTCCCCATCCCGTAACCCTAACCCTAGCCCGAACCCTAACCCTAACGCTTCCCCGAAGCCTTCCCCTCACCCGTCCCCTAATCCTAACCCGAACGCTCACACTAACCCACGACCTCACACGTACGCACCCCCTAAACCGTTGTCGTACCTTCACTTGGACCCTAAACCGTCCCCATCCCTTAACCCTAACACTACAGAAACCCTAACCCTAACCCGTCCCCGAAGCCTTCCCCTCAACGATCCCCTAATCCTAACCCGTACGCTCACACTAACCCGCGCCCTCACACGTACACTCCCCCTAAACCGTTGTCATACCCTCACCTGGACCCTAAACCGACCCCGTCCCCTAACCCTAACCCTAGCCCGAACCCTAACCCTAACACTTCCCCGAAGCCTTCCCCTCACCCGTCTCCTAATCCTAACCCAAACGCTCACACTAACCCACGCCCTCACACGTACGCTCCCCCTAAACCGTTGTCGTACCCTCACCTGGACCCTAAACCGTCCCCGTCACCTAACCCTCACCCTAGCCCGAACCCTAACCCTAACCCTTCCCCGAAGCTTTCCCCTCACCCGTCCCTTAATCCTATCCCGTACGCTCACACTTACACGCGACTTCACACGTACGCTCCCCCGAAACCGTTGTCGTACCCTCACCTGGACCCTAAAACGTCCCCGTCCCCTAAACCTAACCCTAGCCCGAACCCTAACCCTAACCCTTCCCCAAAGCCTTCCCCTCACCCGTCCCCTAATCCTAACCCGTATGCTCACACTAACCCGCGCCCTCACACGTACGCTCCCCCTAAATCGTTGTCGTACCCTCACCTGGATCCTAAAACGTCCCCGTCCCCTAAACCTAACCCTAGCCCGAACCCTACCCTAACCCTTCCCCGAAGCCTTCCCCTCACCCGTCCCCTAATCCTAACCCGTACGCTCACACTATCCAGCCCGCTCACTCGTACGCTGCCCCTAAACCGTTGTCGTACCCTCACCTGGACCCTAAACCATCCCCGTTCCCTAACCCTAACCCTAGCCCGAACCCTAACCCTAACCCTTCCCCGAAGCCTTCCCCTCACCTGTCTCCTAATCCTAACCCGTACGCTCACATAACCCACGCCCTCACACGTACGCTCCCCCTAAACCGTTGTCGTACCTTCACCTGGACCCTAAACCGACCCCGTCCCCTAACCCTAACCCTAGCCCGAACCCTAACACTAACCCTTCCCCGAAGCCTTCCCCTCACCCGTCCCCTAATCCTAACCCGTACGCTCACACTAACCCGTGCCCTCACACGTACGCTCCCCCTAAACCGTTGTCGTAACCTCACCTGGACCCTAAACCGTCCCCGTCCCCTAACCCTAACCCTAGCCCAAACCCTATCCATAACCCTTTTCCGAAGCCTTCCCCTCACCCGTCCCCTAATCCTAACCCGTACGCTCACACTAACCCGTGCCCTCACAAGTACACTCCCCCTAAACTGCTGTCGTACCCTCAACTGGACCCGAAACCGTCCCCGTCCCCTAACCCTAACCCTAACCCTAACCCTAACCCTAACCCTTCCCCGAAGCCTTCCCCTCACCCGTCCCCTAATCGTAACCCGTACGCTCACACTAATCCGCGCCCTCACACGTACGCTCCCCCTAAACCGTTGTCGTAACCTCACCTGGACCCTAAACCGTCCCCGTACCCTAACCCTAACCCTAGCCCGAACCCTAACCCTAACCCTTCCCCGAAGCCTTCCCCTCACCCGTCCCCTAATCCTAACACGTATGCTCACACTAACCCGCGCCCTCACACGTACGCTCCCCCTAAAGCGTTGTCGTACCCTAACCTGGACCCTAAAACGCCCCCGTCCCCTAACCCTAACCCTAGCCGAAACCTAAACCTAACACTTCCCCGAACCCTTCCCCTCACCCGTCCCTAATCCTAACCCGTACGCTCACACTATCCAGCCGGCTCACACATACGCTCCCCCTAAACCGTTGTCGTACCCTCACCTGGACCCTAAACCGTCCCCGTCCCCTAACCCTAACCCTAGCCAGAACCCTAACACTAACCCTTCCCCGAAGCCTTCCCATCACCCGTCCCCTAATCCTAACCCGTACGCTCACACTAACACGCGCCCTCACACATACGCTCCCCCTAAAGTGTTGTCTTACCCTCACCTGGACCTTAAACCGTCCCCGTCCCCTAACCCTAACCCTAGGCCGAACCCTAAACCTAACCCTTCCCCGAAGCCTTCTCCTCACCCGTCGCCTAATCCTAACCCGTACACTCACACTAACCCGCGCCCTCACACGTACGCTCCCCCTAAACCGTTGTCGTACCCTCACCTGGACCCTAAACCGTCCCCGTCCCTTAACCCTATCCCTAGCCCGAACCCTAACCCTAACCCTTCCCCAAATCCTTCCCCTCACCCGTCCCCTAATCCTAACACGTATGCTCACACTAACCCGCGCCCTCACACGTACGCTCCCCTAAATCGTTGTCGTACCCTCACCTGGACCCTAAAACGTCCCCGTCCCCTAAATCTAATCCTAGACCGAACCCTAACCCTAACCCTTCCCCGAAGCCTTCCCCTCACCCGTCCCCTAATCCTAACCCGTACGGTCACACTATCCAGCCCGCTCACTCGTACGCTGCCCCTAAACCGTTGTCGTACCCTCACCTGGACCCTAAACCGTCCCCGTTCCCTAACCCTAACCCTAGTCCGAACCCTAAACCTAACCCTTCCCCGAAGCCTTCCCCTCACCCGTCTCCTAATCCTAACCCGTACGCTCACATAACCCACGCCCTCACACGTACGCTCCCCCTAAACCGTTGTCGTACCCTCACCTGGACCCTAAATGTTCCCCGACCCCTAACCCAAACCCTAGCCGGAACCCTAACCCTAACCCTTCCCCGAAGCCTTCCCCTCACCCGTCCCCTAATCCTAACCCGTACGCTCACACTAACCTGCGCCCTCACATGTACGCACCCCCAAAACAGTTGTCGTACCCTCACATGGACCCTAAACCGTCCCCGTCCCCTAACCCTAACCCTAGCCCGAACCCTAACCCTAACCCTTCTCCGAAGCCTTCCCCTCACCCGTCCCCTAATCCTAACCCGTATGCTCACACTAACCCACGCCCTCACACGTACGCTCTCCCTAAACCGTCGTCGTACTCTCACATGGACCCTAAACCGTTCCCGTCCCCTAACCCTAACCCTAGCCCGAACCCTAAACCTAAACCTTCCCCGAAGCCTTCCCCTCACCCGTCCCCTAATCCTAACCTGTACGCTCACACTAACCCGTGCCCTCACACGTACGCTCCCCCAAACCGTTGGCATACCCTCACCTGGACCTTAAACCATCCCCGTCCCCTAACACTAACCCTAGCCCGAACCCTTACCCTAACCCTTCCCTGAAGCCTTCCCCTCACCCGTCCCCTAATCCTAACCCGTACGCTCACACTAACCAGCCCGCTCACACTTATGCTGCCCCTAAACCGTTGTCGTACCCTCACCTGGACCCTAAACCGTCCCCATCCCCTAACCCTAACCCTACCCAAACCCTAACCCTAACCCTAACCCTAACCCTAACCCTAACCCTAACCCTAACCCTAACATATCCCCTAATCCTAACACATATGCTCACACTAACCCGCGCCCTCACACGTAAGCTCCCCCTAAACCGTGGTCGTCCCCTCACCTGGACCCTAAACCGTCCCCGTCCCCTAACCCTAACACTAGCCCGAACCCTAACCCTAACCCTTCCCCGAAGCCTTCCCCTCACCCGTCCCCTAATCCTAACCCGTACGCTCACACTAACCTGCACCCTCACATGTACTCTCCCCCTAATCCGTTGTCGTACCATTACCTGGACCCTACACTGTCCACGTCCCCTAACCCTAACCCTAGCCCGAACCCTAACCCTGCCATTTCCCCGAAATCTTCCCCTCACCCGTTTCCTAATCCTAACCCGTACGCTCACACTAACCCGCGCCCTCACACGTACGCTCCCCCTAAACCGCTGTCGTACCCTCAATTGGACCCGAAACCATCCCCGTCCCCTAACCCTAACCCTAGCCCGAACCCTAACCCTAACACTTCCCCGAAGCCTTCCCCTCACCCGTCCCCTAATCCTAACCGGTACACTCACACTAACCCGCGCCCTCCCACGTACGCTCCCCCTATAGCGCTGTCGTACCCTCACCTGGACCCTAAACCATCCCCATCCCCTAACCCTAACCCTAGCCAGAACCCGAACCCTAACCTTTCCCCGAAGCCTTCCCCTCACCCGTCCCCTAATCCTAACCCGTTCGCTCACACTAACCCGCGCCCTCACACGTACGCTCCCCCTAAACCGTTGTCGTACACTCACCTGGTCCCTAAACCATCCCCGTCCACTAACCCTAACCCTAGCCCGAACCCTATCCCTAACCATTCCCCGAAGCCTTCCCCTCACCCGTCCCCTAATCCTAACCCGTACGCTCACACTAACCCGCGCCCTCACACGTACGCTCCCCCAAAACCGCTGACGTACCCTCACCTGGACCGTAAACCGTCCCCGTCCCCTAACCCTAACCCTAGCCCAAACGCTAACCCTGACTCTTCCCCGAAACCTTCCCCTCAACCGTCCCCTAATCCTAACCCGTACGCTCACACTAACCCACGCCCTCACACGTACGCTCCCCCTAAACCGTTGTCATACCCTCAGCTGGACTGTAAACCGTCCCCGTCCCCTAACCCTAACCCTAGCCTGAACCCTAACCCTCACCCTTCCCCGAAGCCTTCTCCTCACACGTCCCCTAATCCTAACCTGTACTTTCACACTAACCCGCGCCCTCACATGTACGCTCCCCCTAAACCATTGTCGTACCCTCAACTGTACCCTAAACTGTCCCCGTCCCCTAACCCTAACCCTAGCCCGAACCCTAACCCTAATCCTTCCCCGAAGCCTTCCCCTCACCCGTCCCCTAATCCTAACCCGTACATTCACACTAACCCGTGCCCTCACACGTACGCTACCCCTAAACCGTTGTCGTACCCTCACCTGGACCCTAAACCGTCCCCGTCCACTAACCCTAACCCTAGCCCGAACCCTAACACTAACCCTTCCCCAAAGGCTTCCCCTCACCCGTCCCCTAATCCTAACCGGTACGCTCACACTAACCCGTGCCCTCACACGTACGCTCCCCCTATAGCGTTGGTGTACCCTCACCTGGACCCTAAACCGTCCCCATCCCCTACACCTAACCCTAGCCAGAACCCTAACCCTAACCTTTCCCCAAAACCTTCCCCTAACCCGTCCCCTATTCGTAACCCGTACGCTCACACTAACCCGCGCCCTCACACGTACGCTCCCCCTAAACCGATGTGGTACCCTCACCTGGAACCTAAACCGTCCCCGTCCCCTAACCCTAACCCTAGCGCAAACACTATCCATAACCCTTTTCCGAAGCCTTCCCCTCACCCGTCCCCTAACCCTAACCCGTACGCTCACACTAAACCGTGCCCTCACACGTACGCTCCCCCTAAACCGCTGTCGTACCCTCAACTGGACCCGAAAACGTCCCCGTCCCCTAACCCTAACCCTATCCCGAACCCTAACCCTAACGCTTCCCCGAAGCCTTCCCCTCACCCGTCCCCTAATCCTAACCCATACGCTCACACTATCCAGCCCGCTCACTCGTACGCTGCCCCTAAACCGTTGTCGTACCCTCACCTGGACCCTAAACCATCCCCGTTCCCTAACCCTAACCCTAGCCCGAACCCTAACCCTAACCCTTCCCCGAAGCCTT
The DNA here is from genome assembly GCF_964270905.1 of Leucopleurus acutus. Lineage (NCBI taxonomy): Eukaryota > Metazoa > Chordata > Mammalia > Artiodactyla > Delphinidae > Leucopleurus > Leucopleurus acutus. The sequence goes on along the minus strand of NW_028138810.1, from coordinate 113 downwards.
CCCCTCACCCGTCTCCTAATCCTAACCCGTACGCTCACATAACCCACGCCCTCACACGTACGCTCCCCCTAAACCGTTGTCGTACCTTCACCTGGACCCTAAACCGACCCCGT